>NW_027189729.1:0-47500 GCF_040958095.1 Procambarus clarkii
CCACACCAGCTGCTGCTGACCCTACACACCTGCTGCTGACCCTACACCAGCTGCTGCTGACCCCACACAGCTGCTGCTGACCCACACCACCTGCTGCTGACCCTACACCAGCTGCTGCTGTGACCCTACACCAGCTGCTGCTGACCCTACACCACCTGCTGCTGACCCCACACCAGCTGCTGCTGACCCTACACCACCTGCTGCTGACCCTACACCAGCTGCTGCTGACCCTACACCAGCTGCTGCTGACCCTACACCACTGCTGCTGCTGACCCCACACCAGCTGCTGCTGATACACCAGCTGCTGCTGACCACACCAGCTGCTGCTGACCCCACCACCTGCTGCTGACCCTACACCAGCTGCTGCTGACCCTACACCAGCTGCTGCTGACCCTACACCAGCTGCTGCTGACCCTACACCAGCTGCTGCTGACCCTACACCACCTGCTGCTGACCCTACACCACCTGCTGCTGACCCTACACCACCTGCTGCTGACCCTACACCAGCCTGCTGCTGACCCTACACCACGCTGCTGCTGACCCTACACCACCTGCTGCTGCTGACCCTTACACCACCTGCTGCTGACCCTACACCAGCTGCTGCTGACCCTACACCACCTGCTGCTGCTGACCCCTACACCACCTGCTGCTGACCCTACACCAGCTGCTGCTGACCCTACACCAGCTGCTGCTGACCCTACACCAGCTTGCTGCTGACCCTACACCAGCCTGCTGCTGACCCTACACCACCTGCTGCTGCTGACCCTACACCACGCTGCTGCTGACCCTACACCAGCTGCTGCTGACCCTACACCACCTGCTGCTGGACCCTACACCACCTGCTGCTGACCCTACACCAGCCTGCTGCTGACCCTACACCACCTGCTGCTGACCCTACACCACCTGCTGCTGACCCTACACCACCTGCTGCTGACCCTACACCACCTGCTGCTGACCCTACACCACCTGCTGCTGACCCTACACCAGCCTGCTGCTGACCCTACACCAGCTGCTGCTGACCCTACACTCACCTGCTGCTGACCCTACACCAGCTGCTGCTGACCCTACACCACCTGCTGCTGGTGACCCCACACCACCTGCTGCTGACCCTACACCAGCTGCTGCTGACCCTACACCAGCTGCTGCTGACCCTACACCAGCTGCTGCTGACCCTACACCAGCCTGCTGCTGACCCCACACCACCTGCTGCTGCTGACCCTACACCAGCTGCTGCTGACCCTACACCAGCCTGCTGCTGACCCTACACCAGCTGCTGCTGACCCTACACCACCTGCTGCTGACCCTACACCACCTGCTGCTGACCCTACACCACCTGCTGCTGACCCCTACACCACCTGCTGCTGACCCTACACCACCTGCTGCTGACCCTACACCACCTGCTGCTGACCCTACACCACCTGCTGCTGACCCCACACCACCTGCTGCTGACCCTACACCAGCTGCTGCTGACCCTACACCAGCTGCTGCTGACCCTACACTCACCTGCTGCTGACCCCTACACCAGCTGCTGCTGACCCTACACCACCTGCTGCTGTGACCCTAACACCACCTGCTGCTGACCCTACACCAGCTGCTGCTGACCCTACACCAGCTGCTGCTGACCCTACACCAGCTGCTGCTGACCCTACACCACCTGCTGCTGACCCCACACCAGCCTGCTGCTGACTCCTACACCAGCTGCTGCTGACCCTACACCAGCTGCTGCTGACCCCTACACCAGCTGCTGCTGACCCCTACTCACCAGCTGCTGCTGACCCCACACCACTGCTGCTGACCCTACACCAGCTGCTGCTGACCCTACACCACCTGCTGCTGACCCTACACCAGCTGCTGCTGACCCCACACCAGCTGCTGCTGACCCTACACCACCTGCTGCTGACCCTACACCAGCTGCTGCTGACCCTACACCAGCTGCTGCTGACCCTACACCACCTGCTGCTGACCCCTACACCAGCTGCTGCTGACCCTACACCACCTGCTGCTGACCCTACACCAGCTGCTGCTGACCCTACACCAGCTGCTGCTGACCCTACACCACTGCTGCTGCTGACCCTACACCAGCTGCTGCTGACCTACACCAGCTGCTGCTGACCCCACACCAGCTGCTGCTGACCCTACACCACCTGCTGCTGACCCTACACCAGCTGCTGCTGACCCTACACCAGCTGCTGCTGACCCTACACCAGCTGCTGCTGACCCTACACCAGCTGCTGCTGACCCTACACCACCTGCTGCTGACCCTACACCACCTGCTGCTGACCCTACACCACCTGCTGCTGACCCTACACCAGCTGCTGCTGACCCTACACCACCTGCTGCTGACCCTACACCACCTGCTGCTGCTGACCCTTACACCACCTGCTGCTGACCCTACACCAGCTGCTGCTGACCCTACACCACCTGCTGCTGACCCTACACCACCTGCTGCTGACCCTACACCACAGCTGCTGCTGACCCTACACCAGCTGCTGCTGACCCTACACCAGCTGCTGCTGACCCTACACCAGCTGCTGCTGACCCTACACCAGCTGCTGCTGACCCTACACCACCTGCTGCTGACCCCACACCACCAACTGCTGCTGACCCTACACCAGCTGCTGGTGACCCTACACCACCTGCTGCTGACCCTACACCACCTGCTGCTGACCCTACACCACCTGCTGCTGACCCTACACCACCTGCTGCTGACCCCTACACCACCTGCTGCTGACCCTACACCACCTGCTGCTGACCCTACACCACCTGCTGCTGACCCTACACCACCTGCTGCTGACCCCACACCACCTGCTGCTGACCCTACACCAGCTGCTGCTGACCCTACACCAGCTGCTGCTGACCCTACACTCACCTGCTGCTGACCCCACACCAGCTGCTGCTGACCCTACACCACCTGCTGCTGGTGACCCAACACCACCTGCTGCTGACCCTACACCAGCTGCTGCTGACCCTACACCAGCTGCTGCTGACCCTACACCAGCTGCTGCTGACCCTACACCACCTGCTGCTGACCCCACACCACCTGCTGCTGCTGACCCTACACCAGCTGCTGGTGACCCTACACCACCTGCTGCTGACCCTACACCACCTGCTGCTGACCCTACACCACCTGCTGCTGACCCTACACCACCTGCTGCTGACCCTACACCACCTGCTGCTGACCCCTACACCACCTGCTGCTGACCCTACACCACCTGCTGCTGACCCTACACCACCTGCTGCTGACCCTACACCACCTGCTGCTGACCCCACACCACCTGCTGCTGACCCTACACCAGCTGCTGCTGACCCTACACCAGCTGCTGCTGACCCTACACTCACCTGCTGCTGACCCCACACCAGCTGCTGCTGACCCTACACCACCTGCTGCTGGTGACCCAACACCACCTGCTGCTGACCCTACACCAGCTGCTGCTGACCCTACACCAGCTGCTGCTGACCCTACACCAGCTGCTGCTGACCCTACACCACCTGCTGCTGACCCCACACCACCTGCTGCTGACTCCTACACCAGCTGCTGCTGACCCTACACCAGCTGCTGCTGACCCTACACCAGCTGCTGCTGACCCCACACCAGCTGCTGCTGACCCCACACCACCTGCTGCTGACCCTACACCAGCTGCTGCTGACCCTACACCAGCTGCTGCTGACCCTACACCACCTGCTGCTCACCCCACACCAGCTGCTGCTGACCCTACACCACCTGCTGCTGACCCTACACCACCTGCTGCTGACCCCACACCACCAGCTGCTGCTGACCCTACACCAGCTGCTGCTGACCCTACACCACCTGCTGCTGACCCTACACCAGCTGCTGCTGACCCTACACCACCTGCTGCTGACCCTACACCACCTGCTGCTGCTGACCCTACACCACCTGCTGCTGACCCCACACTACCTGCTGCTGACCCTACACCAGCTGCTGCTGACCCCACACCACCTGCTGCTGACCCTACACCACCTGCTGCTGACCCTACACCAGCTGCTGCTGCTGACCCTACACCACCTGCTGCTGCTGACCCCACACCAGCTGCTGCTGACCCTACACCAGCTGCTGCTGCTGACCCTACACCACCTGCTGCTGCTGACCCTACACCACCTGCTGCTGCTGACCCTACACCACCTGCTGCTGCTGACCCTACACCACCTGCTGCTGCTGACCCTACACCACCTGCTGCTGACCCCTACACCACCTGCTGCTGACCCTACACCACCTGCTGCTGACCCTACACCACCTGCTGCTGACCCTACACCACCTGCTGCTGACCCCACACCACCTGCTGCTGACCCTACACCAGCTGCTGCTGACCCTACACCAGCTGCTGCTGACCCTACACTCACCTGCTGCTGACCCCACACCAGCTGCTGCTGACCCTACACCACCTGCTGCTGGTGACCCAACACCACCTGCTGCTGACCCTACACCAGCTGCTGCTGACCCTACACCAGCTGCTGCTGCTGCTGACCCCACACCAGCTGCTGCTGACCCTACACCAGCTGCTGCTGACCCTACACCACCTGCTGCTGATCCCACACCACCAGCTGCTGCTGACCCTACACCAGCTGCTGCTGACCCTACACCAGCTGCTGCTGACCCTACACCAGCTGCTGCTGACCCTACACCACCTGCTGCTGACCCTACACCACCTGCTGCTGACCCCACACCACCAGCTGCTGCTGACCCTACACCAGCTGCTGCTGACCCTACACCACCTGCTGCTGACCCTACACCAGCTGCTGCTGACCCTACACCACCTGCTGCTGACCCTACACCACCTGCTGCTGCTGACCCTACACCACCTGCTGCTGACCCCACACTACCTGCTGCTGACCCTACACCAGCTGCTGCTGACCCCACACCACCTGCTGCTGACCCTACACCACCTGCTGCTGACCCTACACCAGCTGCTGCTGCTGACCCTACACCACCTGCTGCTGCTGACCCCACACCACCTGCTGCTGACCCTACACCAGCTGCTGCTGACCCTACACCAGCTGCTGCTGACCCTACACCAGCTGCTGCTGACCCTACACCAGCTGCTGCTGACCCTACACCACCTGCTGCTGCTGACCCTACACCACCTGCTGCTGCTGATCCTACACCAGCTGCTGCTGACCCTACACCAGCTGCTGCTGCTGACCCTACACCACCTGCTGCTGCTGACCCTACACCACCTGCTGCTGCTGACCCTACACCACCTGCTGCTGCTGACCCTACACCACCTGCTGCTGCTGACCCTACACCACCTGCTGCTGACCCCTACACCACCTGCTGCTGACCCTACACCACCTGCTGCTGACCCTACACCACCTGCTGCTGACCCTACACCACCTGCTGCTGACCCCACACCACCTGCTGCTGACCCTACACCAGCTGCTGCTGACCCTACACCAGCTGCTGCTGACCCTACACCACCTGCTGCTGACCCCACACCACCTGCTGCTGACTCCACACCAGCTGCTGCTGACCCTACACCAGCTGCTGCTGACCCTACACCAGCTGCTGCTGACCCCACACCAGCTGCTGCTGACCCCACACCACCTGCTGCTGACCCTACACCAGCTGCTGCTGACCCTACACCAGCTGCTGCTGACCCTACACCACCTGCTGCTCACCCCACACCAGCTGCTGCTGACCCTACACCACCTGCTGCTGACCCTACACCAGCTGCTGCTGACCCTACACCAGCTGCTGCTGACCCTACACCAGCTGCTGCTGACCCTACACCAGCTGCTGCTGCTGCTGACCCCACACCAGCTGCTGCTGACTATACACCAGCTGCTGCTGACCCCACACCAGCTGCTGCTGACCCTACACCACCTGCTGCTGACCCTACACCAGCTGCTGTTGACCCTACACCAGCTGCTGCTGACCCTACACCAGCTGCTGCTGACCCTACACCAGCTGCTGCTGACCCTACACCACCTGCTGCTGACCCTACACCACCTGCTGCTGACCCTACACCACCTGCTGCTGACCCTACACCAGCTGCTGCTGACCCTACACCACCTGCTGCTGACCCTACACCACCTGCTGCTGCTGACCCTTCACCACCTGCTGCTGACCCTACACCAGCTGCTGCTGACCCTACACCACCTGCTGCTGACCCTACACCACCTGCTGCTGACCCCACACCACGAGCTGCTGCTGACCCTACACCAGCTGCTGCTGACCCTACACCAGCTGCTGCTGACCCTACACCAGCTGCTGCTGACCCTACACCACCTGCTGCTGACCCTACACCACCTGCTGCTGACCCCACACCACCAACTGCTGCTGACCCTACACCAGCTGCTGGTGACCCTACACCACCTGCTGCTGACCCTACACCACCTGCTGCTGACCCTACACCACCTGCTGCTGACCCTACACCACCTGCTGCTGACCCCTACACCACCTGCTGCTGACCCTACACCACCTGCTGCTGACCCTACACCACCTGCTGCTGACCCTACACCACCTGCTGCTGACCCCACACCACCTGCTGCTGACCCTACACCAGCTGCTGCTGACCCTACACCAGCTGCTGCTGACCCTACACTCACCTGCTGCTGACCCCACACCAGCTGCTGCTGACCCTACACCACCTGCTGCTGGTGACCCAACACCACCTGCTGCTGACCCTACACCAGCTGCTGCTGACCCTACACCAGCTGCTGCTGACCCTACACCAGCTGCTGCTGACCCTACACCACCTGCTGCTGACCCCACACCACCTGCTGCTGCTGACCCTACACCAGCTGCTGCTGACCCTACACCACCTGCTGCTGACCCTACACCACCTGCTGCTGACCCTACACCACCTGCTGCTGACCCTACACCACCTGCTGCTGACCCTACACCACCTGCTGCTGACCCCTACACCACCTGCTGCTGACCCTACACCACCTGCTGCTGACCCTACACCACCTGCTGCTGACCCTACACCACCTGCTGCTGACCCCACACCACCTGCTGCTGACCCTACACCAGCTGCTGCTGACCCTACACCAGCTGCTGCTGACCCTACACTCACCTGCTGCTGACCCCACACCAGCTGCTGCTGACCCTACACCACCTGCTGCTGGTGACCCAACACCACCTGCTGCTGACCCTACACCAGCTGCTGCTGACCCTACACCAGCTGCTGCTGACCCTACACCAGCTGCTGCTGACCCTACACCACCTGCTGCTGACCCCACACCACCTGCTGCTGACTCCACACCAGCTGCTGCTGACCCTACACCAGCTGCTGCTGACCCTACACCAGCTGCTGCTGACCCCACACCAGCTGCTGCTGACCCCACACCACCTGCTGCTGACCCTACACCAGCTGCTGCTGACCCTACACCAGCTGCTGCTGACCCTACACCACCTGCTGCTCACCCCACACCAGCTGCTGCTGACCCTACACCACCTGCTGCTGACCCTACACCAGCTGCTGCTGACCCTACACCAGCTGCTGCTGACCCTACACCAGCTGCTGCTGCTGCTGACCCCACACCAGCTGCTGCTGACTATACACCAGCTGCTGCTGACCCCACACCAGCTGCTGCTGACCCTACACCACCTGCTGCTGACCCTACACCAGCTGCTGTTGACCCTACACCAGCTGCTGCTGACCCTACACCAGCTGCTGCTGACCCTACACCAGCTGCTGCTGACCCTACACCACCTGCTGCTGACCCTACACCACCTGCTGCTGACCCTGCACCACCTGCTGCTGACCCTACACCACCTGCTGCTGACCCTACACCAGCTGCTGCTGACCCTACACCACCTGCTGCTGACCCTACACCACCTGCTGCTGCTGACCCTTCACCACCTGCTGCTGACCCTACACCAGCTGCTGCTGACCCTACACCACCTGCTGCTGACCCTACACCACCTGCTGCTGACCCCACACCACGAGCTGCTGCTGACCCTACACCAGCTGCTGCTGACCCTACACCAGCTGCTGCTGACCCTACACCAGCTGCTGCTGACCCTACACCACCTGCTGCTGACCCTACACCACCTGCTGCTGACCCCACACCACCAGCTGCTGCTGACCATACACCAGCTGCTGCTGACCCTACTCCAGCTGCTGCTGACCCTACACCACCTGCTGCTGCTGACCCTACACCACCTGCTGCTGCTGACCCTACACCAGCTGCTGCTGACCCTACACCAGCTGCTGCTGCTGACCCTACACCACCTGCTGCTGCTGACCCTACACCACCTGCTGCTGCTGACCCTACACCACCTGCTGCTGCTGACCCTACACCACCTGCTGCTGCTGACCCTACACCACCTGCTGCTGACCCTACACCACCTGCTGCTGACCCTACACCACCTGCTGCTGACCCTACACCACCTGTTGCTGACCCCACACCACCTGCTGCTGACCCTACACCAGCTGCTGCTGACCCTACACCAGCTGCTGCTGACCCTACACCACCTGCTGCTGCTGACCCTACACCACCTGCTGCTGACCCTACACCACCTGCTGCTGCTGACCCTACACCACCTGCTGCTGACCCTACACCACCTGCTGCTGCTGACCCTACACCACCTGCTGCTGACCCCACACCACCTGCTGCTGACCCTACACCACCTGCTGCTGACCCTACACCAGCTGCTGCTGACCCTACACCAGCTGCTGCTGACCCTACACCACCTGCTGCTGACCCTACACCACCTGCTGCTGACCCCACACCACCTGCTGCTGACCCTACACCACCTGCTGCTGACCCCACACCACCTGCTGCTGACCCTACACCAGCTGCTGCTGACCCTACACCACCTGTTGCTGGTGACCCAACACCACCTGCTGCTGACCCTACACCAGCTGCTGCTGACCCTACACCAGCTGCTGCTGACCCTACACCAGCTGCTGCTGACCCTACACCACCTGCTGCTGACCCCACACCACCTGCTGCTGACCCCACACCAGCTGCTGCTGACCCTACACCTGCTGCTGTTGACCCTACACCAGCTGCTGCTGACCCTACACCCACCTGCTGCTGACCCCACACCAGCTGCTGCTGACCCTACACCACCTGCTGCTGGTGACCCAACACCACCTGCTGCTGACCCTACACCAGCTGCTGCTGACCCTACACCAGCTGCTGCTGACCCTACACCAGCTGCTGCTGACCCTACACCACCTGCTGCAGACCCCACACCACCTGCTGCTGACTCCACACCAGCTGCTGCTGACCCTACACCAGCTGCTGCTGACCCTACACCAGCTGCTGCTGTCCCCACACCAGCTGCTGCTGACCCCACACCACCTGCTGCTGACCCTACACCAGCTGCTGCTGACCCTACACCACCTGCTGCTGACCCTACACCACCTGCTGCTGACCCCAAACCACCAGCTGCTGCTGACCCTACACCAGCTGCTGCTGACCCTACACCAGCTGCTGCTGACCCTACACCAGCTGCTGCTGACCCTACACCACCTGCTGCTGACCCTACACCACCTGCTGCTGACCCCACACCACCAGCTGCTGCTGACCCTACACCAGCTGCTGCTGACCCTACACCACCTGCTGCTGACCCTACACCACCTGCTGCTGACCCTACACCACCTGCTGCTGACCCTACACCACCTGCTGCTGCTGACCCTACACCACCTGCTGCTGACCCCACACCACCTGCTGCTGACCCTACACCAGCTGCTGCTGACCCCACACAACCTACTGCTGACCCTACACCACCTGCTGCTGACCCTACACCAGCTGCTGCTGCTGGCCCCACACCACCTGCTGCTGCTGACCCCACACCACCTGCTGCTGACCCTACACCAGCTGCTGCTGACCATACACCAGCTGCTGCTGACCCTACACCAGCTGCTGCTGACCCTACACCACCTGCTGCTGCTGAACCTACACCACCTGCTGCTGCTGACCCTACACCAGCTGCTGCTGACCCTACACCAGCTGCTGCTGCTGACCCTACACCACCTGCTGCTGCTGACCCTACACCACCTGCTGCTGCTGACCCTACACCACCTGCTGCTGCTGACCCTACACCACCTGCTGCTGCTGACCCTACACCACCTGCTGCTGACCCTACACCACCTGCTGCTGACCCTACACCACCTGCTGCTGACCCTACACCACCTGCTGCTGACCCCACACCACCTGCTGCTGACCCTACACCAGCTGCTGCTGACCCTACACCAGCTGCTGCTGACCCTACACCACCTGCTGCTGCTGACCCTACACCACCTGCTGCTGACCCTACACCACCTGCTGCTGCTGACCCTACACCACCTGCTGCTGACCCTACACCACCTGCTGCTGCTGACCCTACACCACCTGCTGCTGACCCCACACCACCTGCTGCAGACCCTACACCACCTGCTGCTGACCCTACACCAGCTGCTGCTGACCCTACACCAGCTGCTGCTGACCCTACACCACCTGCTGCTGACCCTACACCACCTGCTGCTGACCCCACACCACCTGCTGCTGACCCTACACCACCTGCTGCTGACCCCACACCACCTGCTGCTGACCCTACACCAGCTGCTGCTGACCCTACACCACCTGTTGCTGGTGACCAAACACCACCTGCTGCTGACCCTACACCAGCTGCTGCTGACCCTACACCAGCTGCTGCTGACCCTACACCAGCTGCTGCTGACCCTACACCACCTGCTGCTGACCCCACACCACCTGCTGCTGACCCCACACCAGCTGCTGCTGACCCTACACCAGCTGCTGTTGACCCTACACCAGCTGCTGCTGACCCTACACCCACCTGCTGCTGACCCCACACCAGCTGCTGCTGACCCTACACCACCTGCTGCTGGTGACCCAACACCACCTGCTTCTGACCCTACACCAGCTGCTGCTGACCCTACACCAGCTGCTGCTGACCCTACACCAGCTGCTGCTGACCCTACACCACCTGCTGCTGACCCCACACCACCTGCTGCTGACTCCACACCAGCTGCTGCTGACCCTACACCAGCTGCTGCTGACCCTTCACCAGCTGCTGCTGACCCCACACCAGCTGCTGCTGACCCCACACCACCTGCTGCTGACCCTACACCAGCTGCTGCTGACCCTACACCAGCTGCTGCTGACCCTACACCAGCTGCTGCTGACCCCACACCAGCTGCTGCTGACCCTACACCACCTGCTGCTGACCCTACACCAGCTGCTGCTGACCCTACACCAGCTGCTGCTGACCCTACACCAGCTGCTGCTGCTGCTGACCCCACACCAGCTGCTGCTGACCCTACACCAGCTGCTGCTGACCCCACACCAGCTGCTGCTGACCCTACACCACCTGCTGCTGACCCTACACCAGCTGCTGTTGACCCTACACCAGCTGCTGCTGACCCTACACCAGCTGCTGCTGACCCTACACCAGCTGCTGCTGACCCTACACCACCTGCTGCTGACCCTACACCACCTGCTGCTGACCCTACACCACCTGCTGCTGACCCTACACCAGCTGCTGCTGACCCTACACCACCTGCTGCTGACCCTACACCACCTGCTGCTGCTGACCCTTCACCACCTGCTGCTGACCCTACACCAGCTGCTGCTGACCCTACACCACCTGCTGCTGACCCTACACCACCTGCTGCTGACCCCACACCACCAGCTGCTGCTGACCCTACACCAGCTGCTGCTGACCCTACACCAGCTGCTGCTGACCCTACACCAGCTGCTGCTGACCCTACACCACCTGCTGCTGACCCTACACCACCTGCTGCTGACCCCACACCACCAGCTGCTGCTGACCCTACACCAGCTGCTGCTGACCCTACACCAGCTGCTGCTGACCCTACACCACCTGCTGCTGACCCTACACCACCTGCTGCTGCTGACCCTACACCACCTGCTGCTGACCCCACACCACCTGCTGCTGACCCTACACCAGCTGCTGCTGACCCCACACCACCTGCTGCTGACCCTACACCACCTGCTGCTGACCATACACCAGCTGCTGCTGCTGACCCCACACCACTTGCCTCTGCTGACCCCACACCACCTGCTGCTGACCCTAGACCAGCTGCTGCTGACCCTACACCAGCTGCTGCTGACCCTACACCAGCTGCTGCTGACCCTACACCACCTGCTGCTGCTGACCCTACACCACCTGCTGCTGCTGACCCTACACCAGCTGCTGCTGACCCTACACCAGCTGCTGCTGCTGACCCTACACCACCTGCTGCTGCTGACCCTACACCACCTGCTGCTGCTGACCCTACACCACCTGCTGCTGCTGACCCTACACCACCTGCTGCTGCTGACCCTACACCACCTGCTGCTGCTGACCCTACACCACCTGCTGCTGACCCTACACCACCTGCTGCTGACCCTACACCACCTGCTGCTGACCCTACACCACCTGCTGCTGACCCTACACCACCTGCTGCTGACCCCACACCACCTGCTGCTGACCCTACACCAGCTGCTGCTGACCCTACACCAGCTGCTGCTGACCCTACACCACTTGCTGCTGCTGACCCTACACCACCTGCTGCTGACCCTACACCACCTGCTGCTGCTGACCCTACACCACCTGCTGCTGACCCTACACCACCTGCTGCTGCTGACCCTACACCACCTGCTGCTGACCCCACACCACCTGCTGCAGACCCTACACCACCTGCTGCTGACCCTACACCAGCTGCTGCTGACCCTACACCAGCTGCTGCTGACCCTACACCACCTGCTGCTGACCCTACACCACCTGCTGCTGACCCCACACCACCTGCTGCTGACCCTACATCACCTGCTGCTGACCCCACACCACCTGCTGCTGACCCTACACCAGCTGCTGCTGACCCTACACCACCTGTTGCTGGTGACCCAACACCACCTGCTGCTGACCCTACACCAGCTGCTGCTGACCCTACACCAGCTGCTGCTGACCCTACACCAGCTGCTGCTGACCCTACACCACATGCTGCTGACCCCACACCACCTGCTGCTGACCCCACACCAGCTGCTGCTGACCCTACACCAGCTGCTGTTGACCCTACACCAGCTGCTGCTGACCCTACACCCACCTGCTGCTGACCCCACACCAGCTGCTGCTGACCCTACACCACCTGCTGCTGGTGACCCAACACCACCTGCTTCTGACCCTACACCAGCTGCTGCTGACCCTACACCAGCTGCTGCTGACCCTACACCAGCTGCTGCTGACCCTACACCACCTGCTGCTGACCCTACACCACCTGCTGCTGACCCTACACCACCTGCTGCTGACCCTACACCAGCTGCTGCTGACCCTACACCACCTGCTGCTGACCCTACACCACCTGCTGCTGCTGACCCTTCACCACCTGCTGCTGACCCTACACCAGCTGCTGCTGACCCTACACCACCTGCTGCTGACCCTACACCACCTGCTGCTGACCCCACACCACCAGCTGCTGCTGACCCTACACCAGCTGCTGCTGACCCTACACCAGCTGCTGCTGACCCTACACCAGCTGCTGCTGACCCTACACCACCTGCTGCTGACCCTACACCACCTGCTGCTGACCCCACACCACCAGCTGCTGCTGACCCTACACCAGCTGCTGCTGACCCTACACCACCTGCTGCTGACCCTACACCACCTGCTGCTGACCCTACACCACCTGCTGCTGCTGACCCTACACCACCTGCTGCTGACCCCACACCACCTGCTGCTGACCCTACACCAGCTGCTGCTGTCCCCACACCACCTGCTGCTGACCCTACACCACCTGCTGCTGACCATACACCAGCTGCTGCTGCTGACCCCACACCACTTGCCTCTGCTGACCCCACACCACCTGCTGCTGACCCTAGACCAGCTGCTGCTGACCCTACACCAGCTGCTGCAGACCCTACACCAGCTGCTGCTGACCCTACACCACCTGCTGCTGCTGACCCTACACCACCTGCTGCTGCTGACCCTACACCAGCTGCTGCTGACCCTACACCAGCTGCTGCTGCTGACCCTACACCACCTGCTGCTGCTGACCCTACACCACCTGCTGCTGCTGACCCTACACCACCTGCTGCTGCTGACCCTACACCACCTGCTGCTGCTGACCCTACACCACCTGCTGCTGCTGACCCTACACCACCTGCTGCTGACCCTACACCACCTGCTGCTGACCCTACACCACCTGCTGCTGACCCTACACCACCTGCTGCTGACCCTACACCACCTGCTGCTGACCCCACACCACCTGCTGCTGACCCTACACCAGCTGCTGCTGACCCTACACCAGCTGCTGCTGACCCTACACCCACCTGCTGCTGACCCCACACCAGCTGCTGCTGACCCTACACCACCTGCTGCTGGTGACCCAACACCACCTGCTGCTGACCCTACACCAGCTGCTGCTGACCCTACACCAGCTGCTGCTGACCCTACACCACCTGCTGCTGCTGACCCTACACCACCTGCTGCTGACCCTACACCACCTGCTGCTGCTGACCCTACACCACCTGCTGCTGACCCCACACCACCTGCTGCAGACCCTACACCACCTGCTGCTGACCCTACACCAGCTGCTGCTGACCCTACACCAGCTGCTGCTGACCCTACACCACCTGCTGCTGACCCTACACCACCTGCTGCTGACCCCACACCACCTGCTGCTGACCCTACACCACCTGCTGCTGACCCCACACCACCTGCTGCTGACCCTACACCAGCTGCTGCTGACCCTACACCACCTGTTGCTGGTGACCCAACACCACCTGCTGCTGACCCTACACCAGCTGCTGCTGACCCTACACTAGCTGCTGTTGACCCTACACCAGCTGCTGCTGACCCTACACCCACCTGCTGCTGACCCCACACCAGCTGCTGCTGACCCTACACCACCTGCTGCTGGTGACCCAACACCACCTGCTTCTGACCCTACACCAGCTGCTGCTGACCCTACACCAGCTGCTGCTGACCCTACACCAGCTGCTGCTGACCCTACACCACCTGCTGCTGACCCCACACCACCTGCTTCTGACTCCACACCAGCTGCTGCTGACCCTACACCAGCTGCTGCTGACCCTTCACCAGCTGCTGCTGACCCCACACCAGCTGCTGCTGACCCCACACCACCTGCTGCTGACCCTACACCAGCTGCTGCTGACCCTACACCAGCTGCTGCTGACCCTACACCAGCTGCTGCAGACCCCACACCAGCTGCTGCTGACCCTACACCACCTGCTGCTGACCCTACACCAGCTGCTGCTGACCCTACACCAGCTGCTGCTGACCCTACACCAGCTGCTGCTGCTGCTGACTCCACACCAGCTGCTGCTGACCCTACACCAGCTGCTGCTGACCCCACACCAGCTGCTGCTGACCCTACACCACCTGCTGCTGACCCTACACCAGCTGCTGTTGACCCTACACCAGCTGCTGCTGACCCTACACCAGCTGCTGCTGACCCTACACCAGCTGCTGCTGACCCTACACCACCTGCTGCTGACCCTACACCACCTGCTGCTGACCCTACACCACCTGCTGCTGACCCTACACCAGCTGCTGCTGACCCTACACCACCTGCTGCTGACCCTACACCACCTGCTGCTGCTGACCCTTCACCACCTGCTGCTGACCCTACACCAGCTGCTGCTGACCCTACACCACCTGCTGCTGACCCTACACTCCCTGCTGCTGACCCCACACCACCAGCTGCTGCTGACCCTACACCAGCTGCTGCTGACCCTACACCAGCTGCTGCTGACCCTACACCAGCTGCTGCTGACCCTACACCACCTGCTGCTGACCCTACACCACCTGCTGCTGACCCCACACCACCAGCTGCTGCTGACCCTACACCAGCTGCTGCTGACCCTACACCAGCTGCTGCTGACCCTACACCACCTGCTGCTGACCCTACACCACCTGCTGCTGCTGACCCTACACCACCTGCTGCTGACCCCACACCACCTGCTGCTGACCCTACACCAGCTGCTGCTGACCCCACACCACCTGCTGCTGACCCTACACCACCTGCTGCTGACCATACACCAGCTGCTGACCCCACACCACTTGCCTCTGCTGACCCCACACCACCTGCTGCTGACCCTAGACCAGCTGCTGCTGACCCTACACCAGCTGCTGCTGACCCTACACCAGCTGCTGCTGACCCTACACCACCTGCTGCTGCTGACCCTACACCACCTGCTGCTGCTGACCCTACACCAGCTGCTGCTGACCCTACACCAGCTGCTGCTGCTGACCCTACACCACCTGCTGCTGCTGACCCTACACCACCTGCTGCTGCTGACCCTACACCACCTGCTGCTGCTGACCCTACACCACCTGCTGCTGCTGACCCTACACCACCTGCTGCTGCTGACCCTACACCACCTGCTGCTGACCCTACACCACCTGCTGCTGACCCTACACCACCTGCTGCTGACCCTACACCACCTGCTGCTGACCATACACCACCTGCTGCTGACCCCACACCACCTGCTGCTGACCCTACACCAGCTGCTGCTGACCCTACACCAGCTGCTGCTGACCCTACACCCACCTGCTGCTGACCCCACACCAGCTGCTGCTGACCCTACACCACCTGCTGCTGGTGACCCAACACCACCTGCTGCTGACCCTACACCAGCTGCTGCTGACCCTACACCAGCTGCTGCGGACCCTACACCAGCTGCTGCTGACCCTACACCACCTGCTGCTGACCCCACACCACCTGCTGCTGACTCCACACCAGCTGCTGCTGACCCTACACCAGCTGCTGCTGACCCTACACCAGCTGCTGCTGACCCCACACCAGCTGCTGCTGACCCCACACCACCTGCTGCTGACCCTACACCAGCTGCTGCTGACCCTACACCAGCTGCTGCTGACCCTACACCACCTGCTGCTGACCCCACACCAGCTGCTGCTGACCCTACACCACCTGCTGCTGACCCTACACCAGCTGCTGCTGACCCTACACCAGCTGCTGCTGACCCTACACCAGCTGCTGCTGCTGCTGACCCCACACCAGCTGCTGTTGACCCTACACCAGCTGCTGCTGACCCCACACCAGCTGCTGCTGACCCTACACCACCTGCTGCTGACCCTACACCAGCTGCTGTTGACCCTACACCAGCTGCTGCTGACCCTACACCAGCTGCTGCTGACCCTACACCAGCTGCTGCTGACCCTACACCACCTGCTGCTGACCCTACACCACCTGCTGCTGACCCTACACCACCTGCTGCTGACCCTACACCAGCTGCTGCTGACCCTACACCAGCTGCTGCTGACCCTACACCACCTGCTGCTGACCCTACACCACCTGCTGCTGACCCCACACCACCAGCTGCTGCTGACCCTACACCAGCTGCTGCTGACCCTACACCAGCTGCTGCTGACCCTACACCAGCTGCTGCTGACCCTACACCACCTGCTGCTGACCCTACACCACCTGCTGCTGACCCCACACCACCAGCTGCTGCTGACCCTACACCAGCTGCTGCTGACCCTACACCACCTGCTGCTGACCCTACACCACCTGCTGCTGACCCTACACCACCTGCTGCTGACCCTACACCACCTGCTGCTGCTGACCCTACACCACCTGCTGCTGACCCACCACCACCTGCTGCTGACCCTACACCAGCTGCTGCTGACCCCACACAACCTGCTGCTGACCCTACACCACCTGCTGCTGACCCTACACCAGCTGCTGCTGCTGACCCCACACCACCTGCTGACCCCACACCACCTGCTGCTGACCCTACACCAGCTGCTGCTGACCCTACACCAGCTGCTGCTGACCCTACACCAGCTGCTGCTGACCCTACACCACCTGCTGCTGCTGTCGGAAAATCCGACACCATTTAATAATCATACAGATAATAGCTGTATTGTACCAACAAGTTACCCATAGAAAAGTAACTTGTAGTGGAATTACCGTCTAAAGAAAACGGGATATCATCACCACATACTATTATAATTCACCAGCTATTCTGCTGGGAATTGTTCTTAAATACATTAGTCTTTGGACTTTACCATCATAAAAACATCTTATATAAATTAACTTAATTATCAATATTAAAGTAGAGTAAATGTGACCCTTCTATCACTTTCTGACATGTGGACAATGTAAGCCAGGCGTCAGAGTGAGGGAGGGGGGTAGCCATTGTTTATACTAGACCAGAGGCTCACACGGGAGCAAATTCGGCTCCTGTTAAATTTACTTGGACGTAGTGTTATGGAAACCAAAGGTGTACCATTGTCAACACGCTGTCTACAAATTCAAGTTAAGTGTCTATCCGAAACCCGTTTATCATTCATTTATGGCCATTAATGTCAGGATATAGGGTGACCCGGTTAGATCACGTGGAAGCCTCAAACTAAAGGTAATTAAGCCAGGTCTTTAATGTTCCATGTACAGTTTTCTCTGATATAGCTTGTCATATATAGGATTCTGGCTTCACAGCTAGCGCACTTTTGACAGGTCAAGACGAGGATGCAAGATTTTGTGCACCAGTTACTGGGTGATGGAAGCTACCTCAAAGAGGATAATTTGGTGTCTACACCCTAGTTATACCTGGTGGACTAGCCTGCTGTACTATAAGATAAGGAACCTTTTCAATGTATGTAGTTAATACTGTAGTTTGATTGGCTACATATATATACTAATAAACCCCCCCTAATGTGTAGAGGATCGATTTGTGAGATTATGAGATTATTGCAGAAATACAGTCCACTTATCATTATACAAATTGCTATCGAAGTATATAAATTAACGTAAATATAAATTCATATAAATTAAATAAATATAAATCTCACAGGTCGGTTCCCACATTATTTGGACCTTCGGAACCGGAATATTCGGTCCTATGAACCCACATTTGGTCATCTTAGTACCGGATGAACCAGTTATCCAGTGGATTCATTAAATATACTAGTGCAGTGTGATTTAAACAAAGCCAGTCAAGACGGCAGCGTAGCCTCGAGGGAGCTCAGGAGCCTCCCTCAGCCGAGTTCAGCTTCGTCAGCGGTTTCATGCACACCCACACATATTTGGTGGCGTGTTATTTCGTGAAATGACAGCGCTAATATAGAAGCCAGCCAAATTAGTGGCTGTGTCCTCGCAAGATTGTTCACGGATTTCGTGGTGTTACATTTCGCGAGAGATTATCTACGAATTTTGTGGACTTTATTTCGCGAGGTCACTAATAATATTTAATACTTCTAGACAATATTAGAAGTTTCATAGAGGCTAATTAAGAGGCTATTATCAATAATTGTGTATATTATTTCTCCAAAATAGAGAATTATTTAATATATATTGCACTAGTGATCACAGTATAATATTTACTAATTGCCAACCCACAACAGGGTAGGATAAAACCATTGACTAGTTGAACTATTATTGCTCATCCTAGTCCCATTATTACCATAGTCAGTTGTACTATATTGATCAACCTAACACCATTAATGAATGGTCCAGACCCTATTTTGGGTGTAATTTTTATCAACTCGAGTTGAGTTGTATATATAATAATTTACTTATGATCATTACACCTTTGAGTGATTAATTAGTGTCAATACCATCCTAGGGTGATATAGAAGAGCTAACCTAAAGGTACTTCCAGTGACACTGGTTTATCACTCAAATCATTAGTGTGGATGATTGTATATATATAATGTGTATTAATTTTAAGTGCTAACCTCTAGTAGAGGTAGGATTATTGCCTAGTGAGTGCAGAATTTACCCTAGGCTACCATTAGAGCTTGTTCAGTATTATGAGCAGCCCAAGTACAAGTCCCACAAGGCTTTACCAACTAGCCAGTATGGATAATGCAGGGAGAATGAAAAGAACCCTTGCAGGTCTTAAAGGCCACTTAACAAGACAGATCAAGAAATGTGAAGATTTGTCACAACAATCAACAGTTGATTATGCTGACCTGGAAAGCTATTATCAAGCAGCTGCAGGTAAATTTGAGCAAATCAAATGTCAAATAGCAACATATGTGGCTGAACTTGCCAATACCAATTTATCAGAAACAGAAATAGACGACATTATGGTTGATCTTGCGAATTATGAAGATCACACTCAGGCCACGTTACAGCCTTATGTCAAATTAATTGCCCAGAACAAGGCAACAGCAACAACAACAACAGTTGCATCTAATACGAGTCAAGCAGAAGCTCGACTCCCTCCAATTAATTTACCCACTTTCTCAGGAAAAGATGAGGAAGATTGAGATGAATTTTGGAACAAATTCGTTGACCTTGTAGACTCAAAACAATCTTTACCAAAGAGTAGTAAATTCTCTTATTTGCAAGGCCAATTATCAGGTGAGGCTAAAACAGTAGTATCCCATCTGAGATTAACTAATGACGGCTATGATCTGGCAGTAAAACTCCTCAAGGATAATTATGCTGATCCAGAAGTAAGAACATCACATTTAGTTCATGAGCTGTTGCATTTACCCCCACCGGAGGCTTCAGCTGATTCACTCCAAGTCTTCAAGCTGGAGGTAGAATCATTGATCAATGCCCTCAGCCTGACAGCAGATACAAACGGGGCTGAGTGGGTCTTGAAAATAATTGTCCAGGAGAAAATACCTAGGGACATATTGAGACAAATGAGTGCTCATTACAATAAAAGCATCTTATCTATGAATGAAATATCTGAAGGTTTAAAGTCAGTAGTTCATCAATTACGAACACATGACAAATTAAAACCACCAAGTAAACCCTCAGAAACCAATAATAGTAAACCACAGAGTACCAAAGGTACTCCAAATCAATCTAGACAATATAATTCAACACCAAAGTGGAACAGTGGCAGTGTGGGCGTATATGCAGTGGGACCCTCCAAGCCTATAGTTACTGTGTCACCCAAGAACATGACACCAAAGGGTACAGGAAGCTATGGAACATGTTTGTTCTGCA
This sequence comes from Procambarus clarkii, assembly GCF_040958095.1. Lineage (NCBI taxonomy): Eukaryota > Metazoa > Arthropoda > Malacostraca > Decapoda > Cambaridae > Procambarus > Procambarus clarkii. The sequence goes on from NW_027189729.1 coordinate 20,865, forward strand.
ATGAGAAACATTCAATGTACCACTGCTCTAATTTTCCTGATAGTGACGCCCGTGTTGAGCGACTCAAAGATTTGCAACATTGCACGAGGTGCCTCAGGAAACATAACATCAAGGACTGTGATACCCAATTACACACCTGTAATAGGTGTAACAAAGGTCAGCACCATGCAGCATTGTGCAGAGACACCAAAACAACGTCTCCAAACCCCAAGGTGGAAGATAGCATTCCCACCACAGTACAGTACTGCAAGGTGCAACAAACAAAGAGTGTCCAATCGGCAAAGTCTAAAGGTAATACGACTTTGCCTACTGCCCAAATTACCATCCTGAATAAGAGGGCCAAGGTCCATACCCGTGGGTTGTTTGACCAAGGGTCCCAGAGAACATATATCACTAAAAAGTTGGCAGATGAATTACAATTAAGGCCTGTAGCCCAGACGTCATTCAACATCTCAGGGTTTGTAACAGATGCAGGACCTCAAGTCTACCAGGTGGTACAACCATCAGTACGTTTAGGCAGGTACATCTGTCGAGTACAAGCCATTGTGGTGGACAAAATACCAGTAGACCTACACGTTCAAGGTCTGAGAGCAACAGCCAAATTCCTGAGAAATAGAGGAATAAAATTGGCAGATAATATTAAGTCTGATCACCTCACCGACTTCGGTCTCCTTGTAGGGACAGACTATTGCCATCGATTCATCGGTAGCCCTACTAAATATCAGGGTATAACCATGTTAAACTCTGCAGGAGGTAAATTACTCTCAGGCCCAGTATCAAGCCTGAGGAGACCTATGCCTGCAGATAAACAATACCAATAGAAATCTAAATTTGTCAGCTGATTATATTTCTCCAGTAGCATTATACTAAGGAGATTACAGCTGACTATACCAACAGAGGTTGATGTTAGTATCATCATTTAAAGCTGAAGATGAGTTCATGAGGCCTCAGTGGCAAATCAGTGAACAGTAGCCTAAAACAGCTACAAGTCACTGCGACCAATGTCACTGAACCCACTGCAGTCTCAGAACCATACTTTGCTTTAATGATGAGCTATTCAATCTTCTGAATCAATTAACTAAATTAAACCCCAATAAATTTGATGACTGATTTGATACATTTATTATTTAATCAAGATGTATTCCATGGGCCTCAGTGTTTATATATCAGTGACCAGTTACCTGAAGAAACTTCAAGTTATATCTAATGTCACTGATCTCACTGCAGTCCCTGAATCATACTTGACTGTAGTACTTGATCACTTCCAGTCTTCTGGGTTAAATAATATGTAATTAGGCTTGAATATTAGCCTTTCAAGAGTTAACAGGGAAATGAAATCGCATTAGACTTCTAACCCCTGCAACTCTAGTACGGGACATCCGTCCTGTACGAACAGACACACAAATGTGTGATTACTAACTACTAACATCAAATTAATCTAATAATTCGAAGGAGGAGTATCGGTGTTCGTCTGTTCTAAATAGGACTTCGACCCGTGAGCAGCCCCTGGGGAATTATGTCGGAAAATCTGACACCATTTAATAATCATACAGATAATAGCTGTATTGTACCAACAAGTTACCCATAGAAAAGTAACTTGTAGTGGAATTACTGTCTAAAGAAAACGGGATATCATCACCACATACTATTATAATTCACCAGCTATTCTGCTGGGAATTGTTCTTAAATACATTAGTCTTTGGACTTTACCATCATAAAAACATCTTATATAAATTAACTTAATTATCAATATTAAAGTAGAGTAAATGTGACCCTTCTATCACTTTCTGACATGTGGACAATGTAAGCCAGGCGTCAGAGTGAGGGAGGGGGGTAGCCATTGTTTATACTAGACCAGAGGCTCACACGGGAGCAAATTCGGCTCCTGTTAAATTTACTTGGACGTAGTGTTATGGAAACCAAAGGTGTACCATTGTCAACACGCTGTCTACAAATTCAAGTTAAGTGTCTATCCGAAACCCGTTTATCATTCATTTATGGCCATTAATGTCAGGATATAGGGTGACCCGGTTAGATCACGTGGAAGCCTCAAACTAAAGGTAATTAAGCCAGGTCTTTAATGTTCCATGTACAGTTTTCTCTGATATAGCTTGTCATATATAGGATTCTGGCTTCACAGCTAGCGCACTTTTGACAGGTCAAGACGAGGATGCAAGATTTTGTGCACCAGTTACTGGGTGATGGAAGCTACCTCAAAGAGGATAATTTGGTGTCTACACCCTAGTTATACCTGGTGGACTAGCCTGCTGTACTATAAGATAAGGAACCTTTTCAATGTATGTAGTTAATACTGTAGTTTGATTGGCTACATATATATACTAATAAACCCCCCCTAATGTGTAGAGGATCGATTTGTGAGATTATGAGATTATTGCAGAAATACAGTCCACTTATCATTATACAAATTGCTATCGAAGTATATAAATTAACGTAAATATAAATTCATATAAATTAAATAAATATAAATCTCACAGGTCGGTTCCCACAGCTGCTGACCCTACACCACCTGCTGCTGCTGACCCTACACCAGCTGCTGCTGACCCTACACCAGCTGCTGCTGCTGACCCTACACCACCTGCTGCTGCTGACCCTACACCACCTGCTGCTGCTGACCCTACACCACCTGCTGCTGCTGACCCTACACCACCTGCTGCTGCTGACCCTACACCACCTGCTGCTGACCCTACACCACCTGCTGCTGACCCTACACCACCTGCTGCTGACCCTACACCACCTGCTGCTGATCCTACACCGCCTGCTGCTGACCCCACACCACCTGCTGCTGACCCTACACCAGCTGCTGCTGACCCTACACCAGCTGCTGCTGACCCTACACCACCTGCTGCTGCTGACCCTACACCACCTGCTGCTGACCCTACACCACCTGCTGCTGCTGACCCTGCACCACCTGCTGCTGACCCTACACCACCTGCTGCTGCTGACCCTACACCACCTGCTGCTGACCCCACACCACCTGCTGCTGACCCTACACCAGCTGCTGCTGACCCTACACCAGCTGCTGCTGACCCTACACCACCTGCTGCTGACCCTACACCACCTGCTGCTGACCCCACACCACCTGCTGCTGACCCTACACCACCTGCTGCTGTCCCCACACCACCTGCTGCTGACCCTACACCAGCTGCTGCTGACCCTACACCAGCTGCTGCTGACCCTACACCACCTGCTGCTGCTGACCCTACACCACCTGCTGCTGACCCCACACCACCTGCTGCTGACCCTACACCACCTGCTGCTGACCCCACACCACCTGCTGCTGACCCTACACTACCTGCTGCTGACCCCACACCACCTGCTGCTGACCCTACACCAGCTGCTGCTTACCCCACACCACCTGCTGCTGACCCTACACCACCTGCTGCTGACCCTACACCAGCTGCTGCTGCTGACCCCACACCACCTGCTGCTGCTGACCCCACACCACCTGCTGCTGACCCTACACCAGCTGCCGCTGACCCTACACCAGCTGCTGCTGACCCTACACCAGCTGCTGCTGACCCTACACCACCTGCTGCTGCTGACCCTACACCACCTGCTGCTGCTGACCCTACACCAGCTGCTGCTGACCCTACACCAGCTGCTGCTGACCCCACACCAGCTGCTGCTGACCCCACACCACCTGCTGCTGACCCTACACCAGCTGCTGCTGACCCTACACCTGCTGCTGCTGACCCTACACCAGCTGCTGCTGACCCTACACCAGCTGCTGCTGACCCTACACCAGCTGCTGCTGACCCTACACCAGCTGCTGCTGCTGCTGACCCCACACCAGCTGCTGCTGACCCTACACCAGCTGCTGCTGACCCCACACCAGCTGCTGCTGACCCTACACCACCTGCTGCTGACCCTACACCAGCTGCTGTTGACCCTACACCAGCTGCTGCTGACCCTACACCAGCTGCTGCTGACCCTACACCACCTGCTGCTGACCCTACACCACCTGCTGCTGACCCTACACCACCTGCTGCTGACCCTACACCACCTGCTGCTGACCCTACACCAGCTGCTGCTGACCCTACACCACCTGCTGCTGACCCTACACCACCTGCTGCTGCTGACCCTTCACCACCTGCTGCTGACCCTACACCAGCTGCTGCTGACCCTACACCACCTGCTGCTGACCCTACACCACCTGCTGCTGACCCCACACCACCAGCTGCTGCTGACCCTACACCAGCTGCTGCTGACCCTACACCAGCTGCTGCTGACCCTACACCAGCTGCTGCTGACCCTACACCACCTGCTGCTGACCCTACACCACCTGCTGCTGACCCCCACAGGCCACCAGCTGCTGCTGACCCTACACCAGCTGCTGCTGACCCTACACCACCTGCTGCTGACCCTACACCACCTGCTGCTGACCCTACACCACCTGCTGCTGCTGACCCTACACCACCTGCTGCTGACCCCACACCACCTGCTGCTGACCCTACACCAGCTGCTGCTGACCCCACACCACCTGCTGCTGACCCTACACCACCTGCTGCTGACCCTACACCAGCTGCTGCTGCTGACCCCACACCACCTGCTGCTGCTGACCCCACACCACCTGCTGCTGACCCTACACCAGCTGCTGCTGACCCTACACCAGCTGCTGCTAACCCTACCCCAGCTGCTGCTGACCCTACACCACCTGCTGCTGCTGTCGGAAAATCCGACACCATTTAATAATCATACAGATAATAGCTGTATTGTACCAACAAGTTACCCATAGAAAAGTAACTTGTAGTGGAATTACCGTCTAAAGAAAACGGGATATCATCACCACATACTATTATAATTCACCAGCTATTCTGCTGGGAATTGTTCTTAAATACATTAGTCTTTGGACTTTACCATCATAAAAACATCTTATATAAATTAACTTAATTATCAATATTAAAGTAGAGTAAATGTGACCCTTCTATCACTTTCTGACATGTGGACAATGTAAGCCAGGCGTCAGAGTGAGGGAGGGGGGTAGCCATTGTTTATACTAGACCAGAGGCTCACACGGGAGCAAATTCGGCTCCTGTTAAATTTACTTGGACGTAGTGTTATGGAAACCAAAGGTGTACCATTGTCAACACGCTGTCTACAAATTCAAGTTAAGTGTCTATCCGAAACCCGTTTATCATTCATTTATGGCCATTAATGTCAGGATATAGGGTGACCCGGTTAGATCACGTGGAAGCCTCAAACTAAAGGTAATTAAGCCAGGTCTTTAATGTTCCATGTACAGTTTTCTCTGATATAGCTTGTCATATATAGGATTCTGGCTTCACAGCTAGCGCACTTTTGACAGGTCAAGACGAGGATGCAAGATTTTGTGCACCAGTTACTGGGTGATGGAAGCTACCTCAAAGAGGATAATTTGGTGTCTACACCCTAGTTATACCTGGTGGACTAGCCTGCTGTACTATAAGATAAGGAACCTTTTCAATGTATGTAGTTAATACTGTAGTTTGATTGGCTACATATATATACTAATAAACCCCCCCTAATGTGTAGAGGATCGATTTGTGAGATTATGAGATTATTGCAGAAATACAGTCCACTTATCATTATACAAATTGCTATCGAAGTATATAAATTAACGTAAATATAAATTCATATAAATTAAATAAATATAAATCTCACAGGTCGGTTCCCACATTATTTGGACCTTCGGAACCGGAATATTCGGTCCTATGAACCCACATTTGGTCATCTTAGTACCGGATGAACCAGTTATCCAGTGGATTCATTAAATATACTAGTGCAGTGTGATTTAAACAAAGCCAGTCAAGACGGCAGCGTAGCCTCGAGGGAGCTCAGGAGCCTCCCTCAGCCGAGTTCAGCTTCGTCAGCGGTTTCATGCACACCCACACATATTTGGTGGCGTGTTATTTCGTGAAATGACAGCGCTAATATAGAAGCCAGCCAAATTAGTGGCTGTGTCCTCGCAAGATTGTTCACGGATTTCGTGGTGTTACATTTCGCGAGAGATTATCTACGAATTTTGTGGACTTTATTTCGCGAGGTCACTAATAATATTTAATACTTCTAGATAATATTAGAAGTTTCATAGAGGCTAATTAAGAGGCTATTATCAATAATTGTGTATATTATTTCTCCAAAATAGAGAATTATTTAATATATATTGCACTAGTGATCACAGTATAATATTTACTAATTGCCAACCCACAACAGGGTAGGATAAAACCATTGACTAGTTGAACTATTATTGCTCATCCTAGTCCCATTATTACCATAGTCAGTTGTACTATATTGATCAACCTAACACCATTAATGAATGGTCCAGACCCTATTTTGGGTGTAATTTTTATCAACTCGAGTTGAGTTGTATATATAATAATTTACTTATGATCATTACACCTTTGAGTGATTAATTAGTGTCAATACCATCCTAGGGTGATATAGAAGAGCTAACCTAAAGGTACTTCCAGTGACACTGGTTTATCACTCAAATCATTAGTGTGGATGATTGTATATATTTAATGTGTATTAATTTTAAGTGCTAACCTCTAGTAGAGGTAGGATTATTGCCTAGTGAGTGCAGAATTTACCCTAGGCTACCATTAGAGCTTGTTCAGTATTATGAGCAGCCCAAGTACAAGTCCCACAAGGCTTTACCAACTAGCCAGTATGGATAATGCAGGGAGAATGAAAAGAACCCTTGCAGGTCTTAAAGGCCACTTAACAAGACAGATCAAGAAATGTGAAGATTTGTCACAACAATCAACAGTTGATTATGCTGACCTGGAAAGCTATTATCAAGCAGCTGCAGGTAAATTTGAGCAAATCAAATGTCAAATAGCAACATATGTGGCTGAACTTGCCAATACCAATTTATCAGAAACAGAAATAGACGACATTATGGTTGATCTTGCGAATTATGAAGATCACACTCAGGCCACGTTACAGCCTTATGTCAAATTAATTGCCCAGAACAAGGCAACAGCAACAACAACAACAGTTGCATCTAATACGAGTCAAGCAGAAGCTCGACTCCCTCCAATTAATTTACCCACTTTCTCAGGAAAAGATGAGGAAGATTGGGATGAATTTTGGAACAAATTCGTTGACCTTGTAGACTCAAAACAATCTTTACCAAAGAGTAGTAAATTCTCTTATTTGCAAGGCCAATTATCAGGTGAGGCTAAAACAGTAGTATCCCATCTGAGATTAACTAATGACGGCTATGATCTGGCAGTAAAACTCCTCAAGGATAATTATGCTGATCCAGAAGTAAGAACATCACATTTAGTTCATGAGCTGTTGCATTTACCCCCACCGGAGGCTTCAGCTGATTCACTCCAAGTCTTCAAGCTGGAGGTAGAATCATTGATCAATGCCCTCAGCCTGACAGCAGATACAAACGGGGCTGAGTGGGTCTTGAAAATAATTGTCCAGGAGAAAATACCTAGGGACATATTGAGACAAATGAGTGCTCATTACAATAAAAGCATCTTATCTATGAATGAAATATCTGAAGGTTTAAAGTCAGTAGTTCATCAATTACGAACACATGACAAATTAAAACCACCAAGTAAACCCTCAGAAACCAATAATAGTAAACCACAGAGTACCAAAGGTACTCCAAATCAATCTAGACAATATAATTCAACACCAAAGTGGAACAGTGGCAGTGTGGGCGTATATGCAGTGGGACCCTCCAAGCCTATAGTTACTGTGTCACCCAAGAACATGACACCAAAGGGTACAGGAAGCTATGGAACATGTTTGTTCTGCAATGAGAAACATTCAATGTACCACTGCTCTAATTTTCCTGATAGTGACGCCCGTGTTGAGCGACTCAAAGATTTGCAACATTGCACGAGGTGCCTCAGGAAACATAACATCAAGGACTGTGATACCCAATTACACACCTGTAATAGGTGTAACAAAGGTCAGCACCATGCAGCATTGTGCAGAGACACCAAAACAACGTCTCCAAACCCCAAGGTGGAAGATAGCATTCCCACCACAGTACAGTACTGCAAGGTGCAACAAACAAAGAGTGTCCAATCGGCAAAGTCTAAAGGTAATACGACTTTGCCTACTGCCCAAATTACCATCCTGAATAAGAGGGCCAAGGTCCATACCCGTGGGTTGTTTGACCAAGGGTCCCAGAGAACATATATCACTAAAAAGTTGGCAGATGAATTACAATTAAGGCCTGTAGCCCAGACGTCATTCAACATCTCAGGGTTTGTAACAGATGCAGGACCTCAAGTCTACCAGGTGGTACAACCATCAGTACGTTTAGGCAGGTACATCTGTCGAGTACAAGCCATTGTGGTGGACAAAATACCAGTAGACCTACACGTTCAAGGTCTGAGAGCAACAGCCAAATTCCTGAGAAATAGAGGAATAAAATTGGCAGATAATATTAAGTCTGATCACCTCACCGACTTCGGTCTCCTTGTAGGGACAGACTATTGCCATCGATTCATCGGTAGCCCTACTAAATATCAGGGTATAACCATGTTAAACTCTGCAGGAGGTAAATTACTCTCAGGCCCAGTATCAAGCCTGAGGAGACCTATGCCTGCAGATAAACAATACCAATAGAAATCTAAATTTGTCAGCTGATTATATTTCTCCAGTAGCATTATACTAAGGAGATTACAGCTGACTATACCAACAGAGGTTGATGTTAGTATCATCATTTAAAGCTGAAGATGAGTTCATGAGGCCTCAGTGGCAAATCAGTGAACAGTAGCCTAAAACAGCTACAAGTCACTGCGACCAATGTCACTGAACCCACTGCAGTCTCAGAACCATACTTTGCTTTAATGATGAGCTATTCAATCTTCTGAATCAATTAACTAAATTAAACCCCAATAAATTTGATGACTGATTTGATACATTTATTATTTAATCAAGATGTATTCCATGGGCCTCAGTGTTTATATATCAGTGACCAGTTACCTGAAGAAACTTCAAGTTATATCTAATGTCACTGATCTCACTGCAGTCCCTGAATCATACTTGACTGTAGTACTTGATCACTTCCAGTCTTCTGGGTTAAATAATATGTAATTAGGCTTGAATATTAGCCTTTCAAGAGTTAACAGGGAAATGAAATCGCATTAGACTTCTAACCCCTGCAACTCTAGTACGGGACATCCGTCCTGTACGAACAGACACACAAATGTGTGATTACTAACTACTAACATCAAATTAATCTAATAATTCGAAGGAGGAGTATCGGTGTTCGTCTGTTCTAAATAGGACTTCGACCCGTGAGCAGCCCCTGGGGAATTATGTCGGAAAATCCGACACCATTTAATAATCATACAGATAATAGCTGTATTGTACCAACAAGTTACCCATAGAAAAGTAACTTGTAGTGGAATTACCGTCTAAAGAAAACGGGATATCATCACCACATACTATTATAATTCACCAGCTATTCTGCTGGGAATTGTTCTTAAATACATTAGTCTTTGGACTTTACCATCATAAAAACATCTTATATAAATTAACTTAATTATCAATATTAAAGTAGAGTAAATGTGACCCTTCTATCACTTTCTGACATGTGGACAATGTAAGCCAGGCGTCAGAGTGAGGGAGGGGGGTAGCCATTGTTTATACTAGACCAGAGGCTCACACGGGAGCAAATTCGGCTCCTGTTAAATTTACTTGGACGTAGTGTTATGGAAACCAAAGGTGTACCATTGTCAACACGCTGTCTACAAATTCAAGTTAAGTGTCTATCCGAAACCCGTTTATCATTCATTTATGGCCATTAATGTCAGGATATAGGGTGACCCGGTTAGATCACGTGGAAGCCTCAAACTAAAGGTAATTAAGCCAGGTCTTTAATGTTCCATGTACAGTTTTCTCTGATATAGCTTGTCATATATAGGATTCTGGCTTCACAGCTAGCGCACTTTTGACAGGTCAAGACGAGGATGCAAGATTTTGTGCACCAGTTACTGGGTGATGGAAGCTACCTCAAAGAGGATAATTTGGTGTCTACACCCTAGTTATACCTGGTGGACTAGCCTGCTGTACTATAAGATAAGGAACCTTTTCAATGTATGTAGTTAATACTGTAGTTTGATTGGCTACATATATATACTAATAAACCCCCCCTAATGTGTAGAGGATCGATTTGTGAGATTATGAGATTATTGCAGAAATACAGTCCACTTATCATTATACAAATTGCTATTCGAAGTATATAAATTAACGTAAATATAAATTCATATAAATTAAATAAATATAAATCTCACAGGTCGGTTCCCACAGCTGCTGACCCTACACCACCTGCTGCTGCTGACCCTACACCAGCTGCTGCTGACCCTACACCAGCTGCTGCTGCTGACCCTACACCACCTGCTGCTGCTGACCCTACACCACCTGCTGCTGACCCTACACCACCTGCTGCTGACCCTACACCACCTGCTGCTGACCCTACACCAGCTGTTGCTGACCCTACACCACCTGCTGCTGACCCTACACCACCTGCTGCTGCTGACCCTTCACCACCTGCTGCTGACCCTACACCAGCTGCTGCTGACCCTACACCACCTGCTGCTGACCCTACACCACCTGCTGCTGACCCCACACCACCAGCTGCTGCTGACCCTACACCAGCTGCTGCTGACCCTACACCAGCTGCTGCTGACCCTACACCAGCTGCTGCTGACCCTACACCACCTGCTGCTGACCCTACACCACCTGCTGCTGACCCCACACCACCAGCTGCTGCTGACCCTACACCAGCTGCTGCTGACCCTACACCACCTGCTGCTGACCCTACACCACCTGCTGCTGACCCTACACCACCTGCTGCTGACCCTACACCACCTGCTGCTGCTGACCCTACACCACCTGCTGCTGACCCCACACCACCTGCTGCTGACCCTACACCAGCTGCTGCTGACCCCACACAACCTGCTGCTGACCCTACACCACCTGCTGCTGACCCTACACCAGCTGCTGCTGCTGACCCCACACCACCTGCTGCTGCTGACCCCACACCACCTGCTGCTGACCCTACACCAGCTGCTGCTGACCCTACACCAGCTGCTGCTAACCCTACACCAGCTGCTGCTGACCCTACACCACCTGCTGCTGCTGTCGGAAAATCCGACACCATTTAATAATCATACAGATAATAGCTGTATTGTACCAACAAGTTACCCATAGAAAAGTAACTTGTAGTGGAATTACCGTCTAAAGAAAACGGGATATCATCACCACATACTATTATAATTCACCAGCTATTCTGCTGGGAATTGTTCTTAAATACATTAGTCTTTGGACTTTACCATCATAAAAACATCTTATATAAATTAACTTAATTATCAATATTAAAGTAGAGTAAATGTGACCCTTCTATCACTTTCTGACATGTGGACAATGTAAGCCAGGCGTCAGAGTGAGGGAGGGGGGGTAGCCATTGTTTATACTAGACCAGAGGCTCACACGGGAGCAAATTCGGCTCCTGTTAAATTTACTTGGACGTAGTGTTATGGAAACCAAAGGTGTACCATTGTCAACACGCTGTCTACAAATTCAAGTTAAGTGTCTATCCGAAACCCGTTTATCATTCATTTATGGCCATTAATGTCAGGATATAGGGTGACCCGGTTAGATCACGTGGAAGCCTCAAACTAAAGGTAATTAAGCCAGGTCTTTAATGTTCCATGTACAGTTTTCTCTGATATAGCTTGTCATATATAGGATTCTGGCTTCACAGCTAGCGCACTTTTGACAGGTCAAGACGAGGATGCAAGATTTTGTGCACCAGTTACTGGGTGATGGAAGCTACCTCAAAGAGGATAATTTGGTGTCTACACCCTAGTTATACCTGGTGGACTAGCCTGCTGTACTATAAGATAAGGAACCTTTTCAATGTATGTAGTTAATACTGTAGTTTGATTGGCTACATATATATACTAATAAACCCCCCCTAATGTGTAGAGGATCGATTTGTGAGATTATGAGATTATTGCAGAAATACAGTCCACTTATCATTATACAAATTGCTATCGAAGTATATAAATTAACGTAAATATAAATTCATATAAATTAAATAAATATAAATCTCACAGGTCGGTTCCCACATTATTTGGACCTTCGGAACCGGAATATTCGGTCCTATGAACCCACATTTGGTCATCTTAGTACCGGATGAACCAGTTATCCAGTGGATTCATTAAATATACTAGTGCAGTGTGATTTAAACAAAGCCAGTCAAGACGGCAGCGTAGCCTCGAGGGAGCTCAGGAGCCTCCCTCAGCCGAGTTCAGCTTCGTCAGCGGTTTCATGCACACCCACACATATTTGGTGGCGTGTTATTTCGTGAAATGACAGCGCTAATATAGAAGCCAGCCAAATTAGTGGCTGTGTCCTCGCAAGATTGTTCACGGATTTCGTGGTGTTACATTTCGCGAGAGATTATCTACGAATTTTGTGGACTTTATTTCGCGAGGTCACTAATAATATTTAATACTTCTAGATAATATTAGAAGTTTCATAGAGGCTAATTAAGAGGCTATTATCAATAATTGTGTATATTATTTCTCCAAAATAGAGAATTATTTAATATATATTGCACTAGTGATCACAGTATAATATTTACTAATTGCCAACCCACAACAGGGTAGGATAAAACCATTGACTAGTTGAACTATTATTGCTCATCCTAGTCCCATTATTACCATAGTCAGTTGTACTATATTGATCAACCTAACACCATTAATGAATGGTCCAGACCCTATTTTGGGTGTAATTTTTATCAACTCGAGTTGAGTTGTATATATAATAATTTACTTATGATCATTACACCTTTGAGTGATTAATTAGTGTCAATACCATCCTAGGGTGATATAGAAGAGCTAACCTAAAGGTACTTCCAGTGACACTGGTTTATCACTCAAATCATTAGTGTGGATGATTGTATATATATAATGTGTATTAATTTTAAGTGCTAACCTCTAGTAGAGGTAGGATTATTGCCTAGTGAGTGCAGAATTTACCCTAGGCTACCATTAGAGCTTGTTCAGTATTATGAGCAGCCCAAGTACAAGTCCCACAAGGCTTTACCAACTAGCCAGTATGGATAATGCAGGGAGAATGAAAAGAACCCTTGCAGGTCTTAAAGGCCACTTAACAAGACAGATCAAGAAATGTGAAGATTTGTCACAACAATCAACAGTTGATTATGCTGACCTGGAAAGCTATTATCAAGCAGCTGCAGGTAAATTTGAGCAAATCAAATGTCAAATAGCAACATATGTGGCTGAACTTGCCAATACCAATTTATCAGAAACAGAAATAGACGACATTATGGTTGATCTTGCGAATTATGAAGATCACACTCAGGCCACGTTACAGCCTTATGTCAAATTAATTGCCCAGAACAAGGCAACAGCAACAACAACAACAGTTGCATCTAATACGAGTCAAGCAGAAGCTCGACTCCCTCCAATTAATTTACCCACTTTCTCAGGAAAAGATGAGGAAGATTGGGATGAATTTTGGAACAAATTCGTTGACCTTGTAGACTCAAAACAATCTTTACCAAAGAGTAGTAAATTCTCTTATTTGCAAGGCCAATTATCAGGTGAGGCTAAAACAGTAGTATCCCATCTGAGATTAACTAATGACGGCTATGATCTGGCAGTAAAACTCCTCAAGGATAATTATGCTGATCCAGAAGTAAGAACATCACATTTAGTTCATGAGCTGTTGCATTTACCCCCACCGGAGGCTTCAGCTGATTCACTCCAAGTCTTCAAGCTGGAGGTAGAATCATTGATCAATGCCCTCAGCCTGACAGCAGATACAAACGGGGCTGAGTGGGTCTTGAAAATAATTGTCCAGGAGAAAATACCTAGGGACATATTGAGACAAATGAGTGCTCATTACAATAAAAGCATCTTATCTATGAATGAAATATCTGAAGGTTTAAAGTCAGTAGTTCATCAATTACGAACACATGACAAATTAAAACCACCAAGTAAACCCTCAGAAACCAATAATAGTAAACCACAGAGTACCAAAGGTACTCCAAATCAATCTAGACAATATAATTCAACACCAAAGTGGAACAGTGGCAGTGTGGGCGTATATGCAGTGGGACCCTCCAAGCCTATAGTTACTGTGTCACCCAAGAACATGACACCAAAGGGTACAGGAAGCTATGGAACATGTTTGTTCTGCAATGAGAAACATTCAATGTACCACTGCTCTAATTTTCCTGATAGTGACGCCCGTGTTGAGCGACTCAAAGATTTGCAACATTGCACGAGGTGCCTCAGGAAACATAACATCAAGGACTGTGATACCCAATTACACACCTGTAATAGGTGTAACAAAGGTCAGCACCATGCAGCATTGTGCAGAGACACCAAAACAACGTCTCCAAACCCCAAGGTGGAAGATAGCATTCCCACCACAGTACAGTACTGCAAGGTGCAACAAACAAAGAGTGTCCAATCGGCAAAGTCTAAAGGTAATACGACTTTGCCTACTGCCCAAATTACCATCCTGAATAAGAGGGCCAAGGTCCATACCCGTGGGTTGTTTGACCAAGGGTCCCAGAGAACATATATCACTAAAAAGTTGGCAGATGAATTACAATTAAGGCCTGTAGCCCAGACGTCATTCAACATCTCAGGGTTTGTAACAGATGCAGGACCTCAAGTCTACCAGGTGGTACAACCATCAGTACGTTTAGGCAGGTACATCTGTCGAGTACAAGCCATTGTGGTGGACAAAATACCAGTAGACCTACAAGTTCAAGGTCTGAGAGCAACAGCCAAATTCCTGAGAAATAGAGGAATAAAATTGGCAGATAATATTAAGTCTGATCACCTCACCGACTTCGGTCTCCTTGTAGGGACAGACTATTGCCATCGATTCATCGGTAGCCCTACTAAATATCAGGGTATAACCATGTTAAACTCTGCAGGAGGTAAATTACTCTCAGGCCCAGTATCAAGCCTGAGGAGACCTATGCCCGCAGATAAACAATACCAATAGAAATCTAAATTTGTCAGCTGATTATATTTCTCCAGTAGCATTATACTAAGGAGATTACAGCTGACTATACCAACAGAGGTTGATGTTAGTATCATCATTTAAAGCTGAAGATGAGTTCATGAGGCCTCAGTGGCAAATCAGTGAACAGTAGCCTAAAACAGCTACAAGTCACTGCGACCAATGTCACTGAACCCACTGCAGTCTCAGAACCATACTTTGCTTTAATGATGAGCTATTCAATCTTCTGAATCAATTAACTAAATTAAACCCCAATAAATTTGATGACTGATTTGATACATTTATTATTTAATCAAGATGTATTCCATGGGCCTCAGTGTTTATATATCAGTGACCAGTTACCTGAAGAAACTTCAAGTTATATCTAATGTCACTGATCTCACTGCAGTCCCTGAATCATACTAGACTGTAGTACTTGATCACTTCCAGTCTTCTGGGTTAAATAATATGTAATTAGGCTTGAATATTAGCCATTCAAGAGTTAACAGGGAAATGAAATCGCATTAGACTTCTAACCCCTGCAACTCTAGTACGGGACATCCGTCCTGTACGAACAGACACACAAATGTGTGATTACTAACTACTAACATCAAATTAATCTAATAATTCGAAGGAGGAGTATCGGTGTTCGTCTGTTCTAAATAGGACTTCGACCCGTGAGCAGCCCCTGGGGAATTATGTCGGAAAATCCGACACCATTTAATAATCATACAGATAATAGCTGTATTGTACCAACAAGTTACCCATAGAAAAGTAACTTGTAGTGGAATTACCGTCTAAAGAAAACGGGATATCATCACCACATACTATTATAATTCACCAGCTATTCTGCTGGGAATTGTTCTTAAATACATTAGTCTTTGGACTTTACCATCATAAAAACATCTCATATAAATTAACTTAATTATCAATATTAAAGTAGAGTAAATGTGACCCTTCTATCACTTTCTGACATGTGGACAATGTAAGCCAGGCATCAGAGTGAGGGAGGGGGGTAGCCATTGTTTATACTAGACCAGAGGCTCACACGGGAGCAAATTCGGCTCCTGTTAAATTTACTTGGACGTAGTGTTATGGAAACCAAAGGTGTACCATTGTCAACACGCTGTCTACAAATTCAAGTTAAGTGTCTATCCGAAACCCGTTTATCATTCATTTATGGCCATTAATGTCAGGATATAGGGTGACCCGGTTAGATCACGTGGAAGCCTCAAACTAAAGGTAATTAAGCCAGGTCTTTAATGTTCCATGTACAGTTTTCTCTGATATAGCTTGTCATATATAGGATTCTGGCTTCACAGCTAGCGCACTTTTGACAGGTCAAGACGAGGATGCAAGATTTTGTGCACCAGTTACTGGGTGATGGAAGCTACCTCAAAGAGGATAATTTGGTGTCTACACCCTAGTTATACCTGGTGGACTAGCCTGCTGTACTATAAGATAAGGAACCTTTTCAATGTATGTAGTTAATACTGTAGTTTGATTGGCTACATATATATACTAATAAACCCCCCCTAATGTGTAGAGGATCGATTTGTGAGATTATGAGATTATTGCAGAAATACAGTCCACTTATCATTATACAAATTGCTATCGAAGTATATAAATTAACGTAAATATAAATTCATATAAATTAAATAAATATAAATCTCACAGGTCGGTTCCCACAGCTGCTGACCCTACACCACCTGCTGCTGCTGACCCTACACCAGCTGCTGCTGACCCTACACCAGCTGCTGCTGCTGACCCTACACCACCTGCTGCTGCTGACCCTACACCACCTGCTGCTGCTGACCCTACACCACCTGCTGCTGCTGACCCTACACCACCTGCTGCTGCTGACCCTACACCACCTGCTGCTGCTGACACTACACCACCTGCTGCTGACCCTACACCACCTGCTGCTGACCCTACACCACCTGCTGCTGACCCTACACCACCTGCTGCTGACCCTACACCGCCTGCTGCTGACCCCACACCACCTGCTGCTGACCCTACACCAGCTGCTGCTGACCCTACACCAGCTGCTGCTGACCCTACACCACCTGCTGCTGCTGACCCTACACCACCTGCTGCTGACCCTACACCACCTGCTGCTGCTGACCGTACACCACCTGCTGCTGACCCTACACCACCTGCTGCTGCTGACCCTACACCACCTGCTGCTGACCCCACACCACCTGCTGCTGACCCTACACCACCTGCTGCTGACCCTACACCAGCTGCTGCTGACCCTACACCAGCTGCTGCTGACCCTACACCACCTGCTGCTGACCCTACACCACCTGCTGCTGACCCCACACCACCTGCTGCTGACCCTACACCACCTGCTGCTGACCCCACACCACCTGCTGCTGACCCTACACCAGCTGCTGCTGACCCTACACCAGCTGCTGCTGACCCTACACCACCTGCTGCTGCTGACCCTACACCACCTGCTGCTGACCCCACACCACCTGCTGCTGACCCTACACCAGCTGCTGCTGACCCCACACCACCTGCTGCTGACCCTACACCACCTGCTGCTGACCCCACACCACCTGCTGCTGACCCTACACCAGCTGCTGCTGACCCCACACCACCTGCTGCTGACCCTACACCACCTGCTGCTGACCCTACACCAGCTGCTGCTGCTGACCCCACACCACCTGCTGCTGCTGACCCCACACCACCTGCTGCTGACCCTACACCAGCTGCCGCTGACCCTACACCAGCTGCTGCTGACCCTACACCAGCTGCTGCTGACCCTACACCACCTGCTGCTGCTGACCCTACACCACCTGCTGCTGCTGACCCTACACCAGCTGCTGCTGACCCTACACTAGCTGCTGCTGCTGACCCTACACCACCTGCTGCTGCTGACCCTACACCACCTGCTGCTGACCCTACACCACCTGCTGCTGACCCTACACCACCTGCTGCTGACTCTACACCACCTGCTGCTGCTGACCCTACACCACCTGCTGCTGACCCCACACCACCTGCTGCTGACCCCACACCACCTGCTGCTGACCCCACACCACCTGCTGCTGACCCCACACCACCTGGTGCTGACCCTACACCACCTGCTGCTGACCCTACACCAGCTGCCGCTGACCCTACACCAGCTGCTGCTGACCCTACACCAGCTGCTGCTAACCCTACACCAGCTGCTGCTGACCCTACACCACCTGCTGCTGCTGTCGGAAAATCCGACACCATTTAATAATCATACAGATAATAGCTGTATTGTACCAACAAGTTACCCATAGAAAAGTAACTTGTAGTGGAATTACCGTCTAAAGAAAACGGGATATCATCACCACATACTATTATAATTCACCAGCTATTCTGCTGGGAATTGTTCTTAAATACATTAGTCTTTGGACTTTACCATCATAAAAACATCTTATATAAATTAACTTAATTATCAATATTAAAGTAGAGTAAATGTGACCCTTCTATCACTTTCTGACATGTGGACAATGTAAGCCAGGCGTCAGAGTGAGGGAGGGGGGTAGCCATTGTTTATACTAGACCAGAGGCTCACACGGGAGCAAATTCGGCTCCTGTTAAATTTACTTGGACGTAGTGTTATGGAAACCAAAGGTGTACCATTGTCAACACGCTGTCTACAAATTCAAGTTAAGTGTCTATCCGAAACCCGTTTATCATTCATTTATGGCCATTAATGTCAGGATATAGGGTGACCCGGTTAGATCACGTGGAAGCCTCAAACTAAAGGTAATTAAGCCAGGTCTTTAATGTTCCATGTACAGTTTTCTCTGATATAGCTTGTCATATATAGGATTCTGGCTTCACAGCTAGCGCACTTTTGACAGGTCATGACGAGGATGCAAGATTTTGTGCACCAGTTACTGGGTGATGGAAGCTACCTCAAAGAGGATAATTTGGTGTCTACACCCTAGTTATACCTGGTGGACTAGCCTGCTGTACTATAAGATAAGGAACCTTTTCAATGTATGTAGTTAATACTGTAGTTTGATTGGCTACATATATATACTAATAAACCCCCCCTAATGTGTAGAGGATCGATTTGTGAGATTATGAGATTATTGCAGAAATACAGTCCACTTATCATTATACAAATTGCTATCGAAGTATATAAATTAACGTAAATATAAATTCATATAAATTAAATAAATATAAATCTCACAGGTCGGTTCCCACATTATTTGGACCTTCGGAACCGGAATATTCGGTCCTATGAACCCACATTTGGTCATCTTAGTACCGGATGAACCAGTTATCCAGTGGATTCATTAAATATACTAGTGCAGTGTGATTTAAACAAAGCCAGTCAAGACGGCAGCGTAGCCTCGAGGGAGCTCAGGAGCCTCCCTCAGCCGAGTTCAGCTTCGTCAGCGGTTTCATGCACACCCACACATATTTGGTGGCGTGTTATTTCGTGAAATGACAGCGCTAATATAGAAGCCAGCCAAATTAGTGGCTGTGTCCTCGCAAGATTGTTCACGGATTTCGTGGTGTTACATTTCGCGAGAGATTATCTACGAATTTTGTGGACTTTATTTCGCGAGGTCACTAATAATATTTAATACTTCTAGATAATATTAGAAGTTTCATAGAGGCTAATTAAGAGGCTATTATCAATAATTGTGTATATTATTTCTCCAAAATAGAGAATTATTTAATATATATTGCACTAGTGATCACAGTATAATATTTACTAATTGCCAACCCACAACAGGGTAGGATAAAACCATTGACTAGTTGAACTATTATTGCTCATCCTAGTCCCATTATTACCATAGTCAGTTGTACTATATTGATCAACCTAACACCATTAATGAATGGTCCAGACCCTATTTTGGGTGTAATTTTTATCAACTCGAGTTGAGTTGTATATATAATAATTTACTTATGATCATTACACCTTTGAGTGATTAATTAGTGTCAATACCATCCTAGGGTGATATAGAAGAGCTAACCTAAAGGTACTTCCAGTGACACTGGTTTATCACTCAAATCATTAGTGTGGATGATTGTATATATTTAATGTGTATTAATTTTAAGTGCTAACCTCTAGTAGAGGTAGGATTATTGCCTAGTGAGTGCAGAATTTACCCTAGGCTACCATTAGAGCTTGTTCAGTATTATGAGCAGCCCAAGTACAAGTCCCACAAGGCTTTACCAACTAGCCAGTATGGATAATGCAGGGAGAATGAAAAGAACCCTTGCAGGTCTTAAAGGCCACTTAACAAGACAGATCAAGAAATGTGAAGATTTGTCACAACAATCAACAGTTGATTATGCTGACCTGGAAAGCTATTATCAAGCAGCTGCAGGTAAATTTGAGCAAATCAAATGTCAAATAGCAACATATGTGGCTGAACTTGCCAATACCAATTTATCAGAAACAGAAATAGACGACATTATGGTTGATCTTGCGAATTATGAAGATCACACTCAGGCCACGTTACAGCCTTATGTCAAATTAATTGCCCAGAACAAGGCAACAGCAACAACAACAACAGTTGCATCTAATACGAGTCAAGCAGAAGCTCGACTCCCTCCAATTAATTTACCCACTTTCTCAGGAAAAGATGAGGAAGATTGGGATGAATTTTGGAACAAATTCGTTGACCTTGTAGACTCAAAACAATCTTTACCAAAGAGTAGTAAATTCTCTTATTTGCAAGGCCAATTATCAGGTGAGGCTAAAACAGTAGTATCCCATCTGAGATTAACTAATGACGGCTATGATCTGGCAGTAAAACTCCTCAAGGATAATTATGCTGATCCAGAAGTAAGAACATCACATTTAGTTCATGAGCTGTTGCATTTACCCCCACCAGAGGCTTCAGCTGATTCACTCCAAGTCTTCAAGCTGGAGGTAGAATCATTGATCAATGCCCTCAGCCTGACAGCAGATACAAACGGGGCTGAGTGGGTCTTGAAAATAATTGTCCAGGAGAAAATACCTAGGGACATATTGAGACAAATGAGTGCTCATTACAATAAAAGCATCTTATCTATGAATGAAATATCTGAAGGTTTAAAGTCAGTAGTTCATCAATTACGAACACATGACAAATTAAAACCACCAAGTAAACCCTCAGAAACCAATAATAGTAAACCACAGAGTACCAAAGGTACTCCAAATCAATCTAGACAATATAATTCAACACCAAAGTGGAACAGTGGCAGTGCGGGCGTATATGCAGTGGGACCCTCCAAGCCTATAGTTACTGTGTCACCCAAGAACATGACACCAAAGGGTACAGGAAGCTATGGAACATGTTTGTTCTGCAATGAGAAACATTCAATGTACCACTGCTCTAATTTTCCTGATAGTGACGCCCGTGTTGAGCGACTCAAAGATTTGCAACATTGCACGAGGTGCCTCAGGAAACATAACATCAAGGACTGTGATACCCAATTACACACCTGTAATAGGTGTAACAAAGGTCAGCACCATGCAGCATTGTGCAGAGACACCAAAACAACGTCTCCAAACCCCAAGGTGGAAGATAGCATTCCCACCACAGTACAGTACTGCAAGGTGCAACAAACAAAGAGTGTCCAATCGGCAAAGTCTAAAGGTAATACGACTTTGCCTACTGCCCAAATTACCATCCTGAATAAGAGGGCCAAGGTCCATACCCGTGGGTTGTTTGACCAAGGGTCCCAGAGAACATATATCACTAAAAAGTTGGCAGATGAATTACAATTAAGGCCTGTAGCCCAGACGTCATTCAACATCTCAGGGTTTGTAACAGATGCAGGACCTCAAGTCTACCAGGTGGTACAACCATCAGTACGTTTAGGCAGGTACATCTGTCGAGTACAAGCCATTGTGGTGGACAAAATACCAGTAGACCTACAAGTTCAAGGTCTGAGAGCAACAGCCAAATTCCTGAGAAATAGAGGAATAAAATTGGCAGATAATATTAAGTCTGATCACCTCACCGACTTCGGTCTCCTTGTAGGGACAGACTATTGCCATCGATTCATCGGTAGCCCTACTAAATATCAGGGTATAACCATGTTAAACTCTGCAGGAGGTAAATTACTCTCAGGCCCAGTATCAAGCCTGAGGAGACCTATGCCTGCAGATAAACAATACCAATAGAAATCTAAATTTGTCAGCTGATTATATTTCTCCAGTAGCATTATACTAAGGAGATTACAGCTGACTATACCAACAGAGGTTGATGTTAGTATCATCATTTAAAGCTGAAGATGAGTTCATGAGGCCTCAGTGGCAAATCAGTGAACAGTAGCCTAAAACAGCTACAAGTCACTGCGACCAATGTCACTGAACCCACTGCAGTCTCAGAACCATACTTTGCTTTAATGATGAGCTATTCAATCTTCTGAATCAATTAACTAAATTAAACCCCAATAAATTTGATGACTGATTTGATACATTTATTATTTAATCAAGATGTATTCCATGGGCCTCAGTGTTTATATATCAGTGACCAGTTACCTGAAGAAACTTCAAGTTATATCTAATGTCACTGATCTCACTGCAGTCCCTGAATCATACTTGACTGTAGTACTTGATCACTTCCAGTCTTCTGGGTTAAATAATATGTAATTAGGCTTGAATATTAGCCATTCAAGAGTTAACAGGGAAATGAAATCGCATTAGACTTCTAACCCCTGCAACTCTAGTACGGGACATCCGTCCTGTACGAACAGACACACAAATGTGTGATTACTAACTACTAACATCAAATTAATCTAATAATTCGAAGGAGGAGTATCGGTGTTCGTCTGTTCTAAATAGGACTTCGACCCGTGAGCAGCCCCTGGGGAATTATGTCGGAAAATCCGACACCATTTAATAATCATACAGATAATAGCTGTATTGTACCAACAAGTTACCCATAGAAAAGTAACTTGTAGTGGAATTACCGTCTAAAGAAAACGGGATATCATCACCACATACTATTATAATTCACCAGCTATTCTGCTGGGAATTGTTCTTAAATACATTAGTCTTTGGACTTTACCATCATAAAAACATCTCATATAAATTAACTTAATTATCAATATTAAAGTAGAGTAAATGTGACCCTTCTATCACTTTCTGACATGTGGACAATGTAAGCCAGGCGTCAGAGTGAGGGAGGGGGGTAGCCATTGTTTATACTAGACCAGAGGCTCACACGGGAGCAAATTCGGCTCCTGTTAAATTTACTTGGACGTAGTGTTATGAAAACCAAAGGTGTACCATTGTCAACACGCTGTCTACAAATTCAAGTTAAGTGTCTATCCGAAACCCGTTTATCATTCATTTATGGCCATTAATGTCAGGATATAGGGTGACCCGGTTAGATCACGTGGAAGCCTCAAACTAAAGGTAATTAAGCCAGGTCTTTAATGTTCCATGTACAGTTTTCTCTGATATAGCTTGTCATATATAGGATTCTGGCTTCACAGCTAGCGCACTTTTGACAGGTCAAGACGAGGATGCAAGATTTTGTGCACCAGTTACTGGGTGATGGAAGCTACCTCAAAGAGGATAATTTGGTGTCTACACCCTAGTTATACCTGGTGGACTAGCCTGCTGTACTATAAGATAAGGAACCTTTTCAATGTATGTAGTTAATACTGTAGTTTGATTGGCTACATATATATACTAATAAACCCCCCCTAATGTGTAGAGGATCGATTTGTGAGATTATGAGATTATTGCAGAAATACAGTCCACTTATCATTATACAAATTGCTATCGAAGTATATAAATTAACGTAAATATAAATTCATATAAATTAAATAAATATAAATCTCACAGGTCGGTTCCCACAGCTGCTGACCCTACACCACCTGCTGCTGCTGACCCTACACCAGCTGCTGCTGACCCTACACCAGCTGCTGCTGCTGACCCTACACCACCTGCTGCTGCTGACACTACACCACCTGCTGCTGACCCTACACCACCTGCTGCTGCTGACCCTACACCACCTGCTGCTGCTGACACTACACCACCTGCTGCTGACCCTACACCACCTGCTGCTGACCCTACACCACCTGCTGCTGACCCTACACCACCTGCTGCTGACCCTACACCGCCTGCTGCTGACCCCACACCACCTGCTGCTGACCCTACACCAGCTGCTGCTGACCCTACACCAGCTGCTGCTGACCCTACACCACCTGCTGCTGCTGACCCTACACCACCTGCTGCTGACCCTACACCACCTGCTGCTGCTGACCCTACACCACCTGCTGCTGACCCTACACCACCTGCTGCTGCTGACCCTACACCACCTGCTGCTGACCCCACACCACCTGCTGCTGACCCTACACCACCTGCTGCTGACCCTACACCAGCTGCTGCTGACCCTACACCAGCTGCTGCTGACCCTACACCACCTGCTGCTGACCCTACACCACCTGCTGCTGACCCCACACCACCTGCTGCTGACCCTACACCACCTGCTGCTGACCCCACACCACCTGCTGCTGACCCTACACCAGCTGCTGCTGACCCTACACCAGCTGCTGCTGACCCTACACCACCTGCTGCTGCTGACCCTACACCACCTGCTGCTGACCCCACACCACCTGCTGCTGACCCTACACCACCTGCTGCTGACCCCACACCACCTGCTGCTGACCCTACACCACCTGCTGCTGACCCCACACCACCTGCTGCTGACCCTACACCAGCTGCTGCTGACCCCACACCACCTGCTGCTGACCCTACACCACCTGCTGCTGACCCTACACCAGCTGCTGCTGCTGACCCCACACCACCTGCTGCTGCTGACCCCACACCACCTGCTGCTGACCCTACACCAGCTGCCGCTGACCCTACACCAGCTGCTGCTGACCCTACACCAGCTGCTGCTGACCCTACACCACCTGCTGCTGCTGACCCTACACCACCTGCTGCTGCTGACCCTACACCAGCTGCTGCTGACCCTACACCAGCTGCTGCTGCTGACCCTACACCACCTGCTGCTGCTGACCCTACACCACCTGCTGCTGACCCTACACCACCTGCTGCTGACCCTACACCACCTGCTGCTGACTCTACACCACCTGCTGCTGCTGACCCTTCACCACCTGCTGCTGACCCCACACCACCTGCTGCTGACCCCACACCACCTGCTGCTGACCCCACACCACCTGCTGCTGACCCCACACCACCTGGTGCTGACCCTACACCACCTGCTGCTGACCCTACACCAGCTGCTGCTGACCCTACACCACCTGCTGACCCTACACCACCTGCTGCTGCTGACCCTACACCAGCTGCTGCTGACCCTACACCAGCTGCTGCTGCTGACCCTACACCACCTGCTGCTGCTGACCCTACACCAGCTGCTGCTGACCCTACACCACCTGCTGCTGCTGACCCTACACCACCTGCTGCTGACCCTACACCGCCTGCTGCTGACCCCACACCACCTGCTGCTGACCCTACACCAGCTGCTGCTGACCCTACACCAGCTGCTGCTGACCCTACACCACCTGCTGCTGCTGACCCTACACCACCTGCTGCTGACCCTACACCACCTGCTGCTGCTGACCCTACACCACCTGCTGCTGACCCTACACCACCTGCTGCTGCTGACCCTACACCACCTGCTGCTGACCCCACACCACCTGCTGCTGACCCTACACCACCTGCTGCTGACCCTACACCAGCTGCTGCTGACCCTACACCAGCTGCTGCTGACCCTACACCACCTGCTGCTGACCCTACACCACCTGCTGCTGACCCCACACCACCTGCTGCTGACCCTACACCACCTGCTGCTGACCCCACACCACCTGCTGCTGACCCTACACCAGCTGCTGCTGACCCTACACCAGCTGCTGCTGACCCTACACCACCTGCTGCAGCTGACCCTACACCACCTGCTGCTGACCCCACACCACCTGCTGCTGACCCTACACCACCTGCTGCTGACCCCACACCACCTGCTGCTGACCCTACACCACCTGCTGCTGACCCCACACCACCTGCTGCTGACCCTACACCAGCTGCTGCTGACCCCACACCACCTGCTGCTGACCCTACACCACCTGCTGCTGACCCTACACCAGCTGCTGCTGCTGACCCCACACCACCTGCTGCTGCTGACCCCACACCACCTGCTGCTGACCCTACACCAGCTGCCGCTGACCCTACACCAGCTGCTGCTGACCCTACACCAGCTGCTGCTGACCCTACACCACCTGCTGCTGCTGACCCTACACCACCTGCTGCTGCTGACCCTACACCAGCTGCTGCTGACCCTACACCAGCTGCTGCTGCTGACCCTACACCACCTGCTGCTGCTGACCCTACACCACCTGCTGCTGACCCTACACCACCTGCTGCTGACCCTACACCACCTGCTGCTGACTCTACACCACCTGCTGCTGCTGACCCTACACCACCTGCTGCTGACCCCACACCACCTGCTGCTGACCCCACACCACCTGCTGCTGACCCCACACCACCTGCTGCTGACCCCACACCACCTGGTGCTGACCCTACACCACCTGCTGCTGACCCTACACCAGCTGCTGCTGACCCTACACCAGCTGCTGCTGACCCTACACCAGCTGCTGCTGACCCTACACCACCTGCTGCTGACCCTACACCACCTGCTGCT
>NW_027189729.1:52500-102472 GCF_040958095.1 Procambarus clarkii
GCCAGGTGTGAGAGAGAGAGAGGTGGTGCCAGGTGTGAGAGAGAGGAGGTGCCAGGTAAGAGAGAGAGGTGGTGCCAGGTATGAGAGAGAGAGAGGAGGTGCCAGGAGAGAGAGAGAGGTGGTGCCAGGTGTGAGAGAGAGAGAGAGGTGGTGCCAGGTGAGAGAGAGAGAGAGAGGTGGTGCCAGGTGTGAGAGAGACGTGGTGCCAGGTGTGAGAGAGAGAGAGGAGGTGCCAGGTGAGAGAGAGAGGTGGTGCCAGGTATGAGAGAGAGAGAGGAGGTGCCAGGAGAGAGAGAGAGGTGGTGCCAGGTGTGAGAGAGAGAGAGAGGAGGTGCCAGGTAAGAGAGAGAGAGAGAGGAGGTGCCAGGTGTGAGAGAGAGAGAGAGAAGGTGCCAGGTGTGTGAGAGAGAGAGAAGGTGCCAGGTGTGAGAGAGAGAGAGGTGGTGCCAGGTGTGTGAGAGAGAGAGGAGGTGCCAGGTGTGAGAGAGAGAGAGGAGGTGCCAGGTGTGAGAGAGAGAGAGAGGAGGTGCCAGGTGTGTGTGAGAGAGAGAGAGAGGAGGTGCCAGGTGTGTGTGAGAGAGAGAGGAGGTGCCAGGTGTGTGTGAGAGAGAGAGAGAGGAGGTCCCAGGTGTGTGAGAGAGAGAGAGGTGGTGCCAGGTGTGAGAGAGAGAGAGAGGTGGTGCCAGGTGTGAGAGAGAGGAGGTGCCAGGTGAGAGAGAGAGGTGGTGCCAGGTGTGTGAGAGAGAGAGAGGTGGTGCCAGGTGTGAGAGAGAGAGAGGTGGTGTCAGGTGTGAGAGAGAGAGAGAGGAGTTGTCAGGTGTGAGAGAGAGAGGAGGTGCCAGGTGTGAGAGAGAGGAGGTGCCAGGTGTGAGAGAGAGAGGAGGTGCCAGGTGTGAGAGAGAGAGGAGGTGCCAGGTGTGTGTGAGAGAGAGAGAGAGAGAGAGAGAGAGAGAGAGAGAGAGAGAGAGAGAGAGAGAGAGAGAGAGAGAGAGAGAGAGAGAGAGAGAGAGAGAGAGGAGAGAGAGGGGGGGTGCCAGGTGTGTGAGAGAGAGAGAGAGAGGAGGTGCCAGGTGTGTGTGAGAGAGAGAGAGAGGAGGTGCCAGGTGTGAGAGAGAGAGAGAGAGAGAGAGGAGGTGCCAGGTGTGAGAGAAGAGAGAGAGAGAGAGAGAGAGAGATGACACCTACACCAGCTGCTGCTGACCCTACACCAGCTGCTGCTGACCCTACACCACCTGCTGCTGACCCTACACCACCTGCTGCTGACCCCACACCACCTGCTGCTGACCCTACACCACCTGCTGCTGTCCCCACACCACCTGCTGCTGACCCTACACCAGCTGCTGCTGACCCTACACCAGCTGCTGCTGACCCTACACCACCTGCTGCTGCTGACCCTACACCACCTGCTGCTGACCCTACACCACCTGCTGCTGACCCCACACCACCTGCTGCTGACCCTACACTACCTGCTGCTGACCCCACACCACCTGCTGCTGACCCTACACCAGCTGCTGCTTACCCCACACCACCTGCTGCTGACCCTACACCACCTGCTGCTGACCCTACACCAGCTGCTGCTGCTGACCCCACACCACCTGCTGCTGCTGACCCCACACCACCTGCTGCTGACCCTACACCAGCTGCCGCTGACCCTACACCAGCTGCTGCTGACCCTACACCAGCTGCTGCTGACCCTACACCACCTGCTGCTGCTGACCCTACACCACCTGCTGCTGCTGACCCTACACCAGCTGCTGCTGACCCTACACCAGCTGCTGCTGACCCCACACCAGCTGCTGCTGACCCCACACCACCTGCTGCTGACCCTACACCAGCTGCTGCTGACCCTACACCAGCTGCTGCTGACCCTACACCAGCTGCTGCTGACCCTACACCAGCTGCTGCTGACCCTACACCAGCTGCTGCTGACCCTACACCAGCTGCTGCTGCTGCTGACCCCACACCAGCTGCTGCTGACCCTACACCAGCTGCTGCTGACCCCACACCAGCTGCTGCTGACCCTACACCACCTGCTGCTGACCCTACACCAGCTGCTGTTGACCCTACACCAGCTGCTGCTGACCCTACACCAGCTGCTGCTGACCCTACACCACCTGCTGCTGACCCTACACCACCTGCTGCTGACCCTACACCACCTGCTGCTGACCCTACACCACCTGCTGCTGACCCTACACCAGCTGCTGCTGACCCTACACCACCTGCTGCTGACCCTACACCACCTGCTGCTGCTGACCCTTCACCACCTGCTGCTGACCCTACACCAGCTGCTGCTGACCCTACACCACCTGCTGCTGACCCTACACCACCTGCTGCTGACCCCACACCACCAGCTGCTGCTGACCCTACACCAGCTGCTGCTGACCCTACACCAGCTGCTGCTGACCCTACACCAGCTGCTGCTGACCCTACACCACCTGCTGCTGACCCTACACCACCTGCTGCTGACCCCACACCACCAGCTGCTGCTGACCCTACACCAGCTGCTGCTGACCCTACACCACCTGCTGCTGACCCTACACCACCTGCTGCTGACCCTACACCACCTGCTGCTGACCCTACACCACCTGCTGCTGCTGACCCTACACCACCTGCTGCTGACCCCACACCACCTGCTGCTGACCCTACACCAGCTGCTGCTGACCCCACACAACCTGCTGCTGACCCTACACCACCTGCTGCTGACCCTACACCAGCTGCTGCTGCTGACCCCACACCACCTGCTGCTGCTGACCCCACACCACCTGCTGCTGACCCTACACCAGCTGCTGCTGACCCTACACCAGCTGCTGCTAACCCTACCCCAGCTGCTGCTGACCCTACACCACCTGCTGCTGCTGTCGGAAAATCCGACACCATTTAATAATCATACAGATAATAGCTGTATTGTACCAACAAGTTACCCATAGAAAAGTAACTTGTAGTGGAATTACCGTCTAAAGAAAACGGGATATCATCACCACATACTATTATAATTCACCAGCTATTCTGCTGGGAATTGTTCTTAAATACATTAGTCTTTGGACTTTACCATCATAAAAACATCTTATATAAATTAACTTAATTATCAATATTAAAGTAGAGTAAATGTGACCCTTCTATCACTTTCTGACATGTGGACAATGTAAGCCAGGCGTCAGAGTGAGGGAGGGGGGTAGCCATTGTTTATACTAGACCAGAGGCTCACACGGGAGCAAATTCGGCTCCTGTTAAATTTACTTGGACGTAGTGTTATGGAAACCAAAGGTGTACCATTGTCAACACGCTGTCTACAAATTCAAGTTAAGTGTCTATCCGAAACCCGTTTATCATTCATTTATGGCCATTAATGTCAGGATATAGGGTGACCCGGTTAGATCACGTGGAAGCCTCAAACTAAAGGTAATTAAGCCAGGTCTTTAATGTTCCATGTACAGTTTTCTCTGATATAGCTTGTCATATATAGTATTCTGGCTTCACAGCTAGCGCACTTTTGACAGGTCAAGACGAGGATGCAAGATTTTGTGCACCAGTTACTGGGTGATGGAAGCTACCTCAAAGAGGATAATTTGGTGTCTACACCCTAGTTATACCTGGTGGACTAGCCTGCTGTACTATAAGATAAGGAACCTTTTCAATGTATGTAGTTAATACTGTAGTTTGATTGGCTACATATATATACTAATAAACCCCCCCTAATGTGTAGAGGATCGATTTGTGAGATTATGAGATTATTGCAGAAATACAGTCCACTTATCATTATACAAATTGCTATCGAAGTATATAAATTAACGTAAATATAAATTCATATAAATTAAATAAATATAAATCTCACAGGTCGGTTCCCACATTATTTGGACCTTCGGAACCGGAATATTCGGTCCTATGAACCCACATTTGGTCATCTTAGTACCGGATGAACCAGTTATCCAGTGGATTCATTAAATATACTAGTGCAGTGTGATTTAAACAAAGCCAGTCAAGACGGCAGCGTAGCCTCGAGGGAGCTCAGGAGCCTCCCTCAGCCGAGTTCAGCTTCGTCAGCGGTTTCATGCACACCCACACATATTTGGTGGCGTGTTATTTCGTGAAATGACAGCGCTAATATAGAAGCCAGCCAAATTAGTGGCTGTGTCCTCGCAAGATTGTTCACGGATTTCGTGGTGTTACATTTCGCGAGAGATTATCTACGAATTTTGTGGACTTTATTTCGCGAGGTCACTAATAATATTTAATACTTCTAGATAATATTAGAAGTTTCATAGAGGCTAATTAAGAGGCTATTATCAATAATTGTGTATATTATTTCTCCAAAATAGAGAATTATTTAATATATATTGCACTAGTGATCACAGTATAATATTTACTAATTGCCAACCCACAACAGGGTAGGATAAAACCATTGACTAGTTGAACTATTATTGCTCATCCTAGTCCCATTATTACCATAGTCAGTTGTACTATATTGATCAACCTAACACCATTAATGAATGGTCCAGACCCTATTTTGGGTGTAATTTTTATCAACTCGAGTTGAGTTGTATATATAATAATTTACTTATGATCATTACACCTTTGAGTGATTAATTAGTGTCAATACCATCCTAGGGTGATATAGAAGAGCTAACCTAAAGGTACTTCCAGTGACACTGGTTTATCACTCAAATCATTAGTGTGGATGATTGTATATATTTAATGTGTATTAATTTTAAGTGCTAACCTCTAGTAGAGGTAGGATTATTGCCTAGTGAGTGCAGAATTTACCCTAGGCTACCATTAGAGCTTGTTCAGTATTATGAGCAGCCCAAGTACAAGTCCCACAAGGCTTTACCAACTAGCCAGTATGGATAATGCAGGGAGAATGAAAAGAACCCTTGCAGGTCTTAAAGGCCACTTAACAAGACAGATCAAGAAATGTGAAGATTTGTCACAACAATCAACAGTTGATTATGCTGACCTGGAAAGCTATTATCAAGCAGCTGCAGGTAAATTTGAGCAAATCAAATGTCAAATAGCAACATATGTGGCTGAACTTGCCAATACCAATTTATCAGAAACAGAAATAGACGACATTATGGTTGATCTTGCGAATTATGAAGATCACACTCAGGCCACGTTACAGCCTTATGTCAAATTAATTGCCCAGAACAAGGCAACAGCAACAACAACAACAGTTGCATCTAATACGAGTCAAGCAGAAGCTCGACTCCCTCCAATTAATTTACCCACTTTCTCAGGAAAAGATGAGGAAGATTGGGATGAATTTTGGAACAAATTCGTTGACCTTGTAGACTCAAAACAATCTTTACCAAAGAGTAGTAAATTCTCTTATTTGCAAGGCCAATTATCAGGTGAGGCTAAAACAGTAGTATCCCATCTGAGATTAACTAATGACGGCTATGATCTGGCAGTAAAACTCCTCAAGGATAATTATGCTGATCCAGAAGTAAGAACATCACATTTAGTTCATGAGCTGTTGCATTTACCCCCACCGGAGGCTTCAGCTGATTCACTCCAAGTCTTCAAGCTGGAGGTAGAATCATTGATCAATGCCCTCAGCCTGACAGCAGATACAAACGGGGCTGAGTGGGTCTTGAAAATAATTGTCCAGGAGAAAATACCTAGGGACATATTGAGACAAATGAGTGCTCATTACAATAAAAGCATCTTATCTATGAATGAAATATCTGAAGGTTTAAAGTCAGTAGTTCATCAATTACGAACACATGACAAATTAAAACCACCAAGTAAACCCTCAGAAACCAATAATAGTAAACCACAGAGTACCAAAGGTACTCCAAATCAATCTAGACAATATAATTCAACACCAAAGTGGAACAGTGGCAGTGTGGGCGTATATGCAGTGGGACCCTCCAAGCCTATAGTTACTGTGTCACCCAAGAACATGACACCAAAGGGTACAGGAAGCTATGGAACATGTTTGTTCTGCAATGAGAAACATTCAATGTACCACTGCTCTAATTTTCCTGATAGTGACGCCCGTGTTGAGCGACTCAAAGATTTGCAACATTGCACGAGGTGCCTCAGGAAACATAACATCAAGGACTGTGATACCCAATTACACACCTGTAATAGGTGTAACAAAGGTCAGCACCATGCAGCATTGTGCAGAGACACCAAAACAACGTCTCCAAACCCCAAGGTGGAAGATAGCATTCCCACCACAGTACAGTACTGCAAGGTGCAACAAACAAAGAGTGTCCAATCGGCAAAGTCTAAAGGTAATACGACTTTGCCTACTGCCCAAATTACCATCCTGAATAAGAGGGCCAAGGTCCATACCCGTGGGTTGTTTGACCAAGGGTCCCAGAGAACATATATCACTAAAAAGTTGGCAGATGAATTACAATTAAGGCCTGTAGCCCAGACGTCATTCAACATCTCAGGGTTTGTAACAGATGCAGGACCTCAAGTCTACCAGGTGGTACAACCATCAGTACGTTTAGGCAGGTACATCTGTCGAGTACAAGCCATTGTGGTGGACAAAATACCAGTAGACCTACAAGTTCAAGGTCTGAGAGCAACAGCCAAATTCCTGAGAAATAGAGGAATAAAATTGGCAGATAATATTAAGTCTGATCACCTCACCGACTTCGGTCTCCTTGTAGGGACAGACTATTGCCATCGATTCATCGGTAGCCCTACTAAATATCAGGGTATAACCATGTTAAACTCTGCAGGAGGTAAATTACTCTCAGGCCCAGTATCAAGCCTGAGGAGACCTATGCCTGCAGATAAACAATACCAATAGAAATCTAAATTTGTCAGCTGATTATATTTCTCCAGTAGCATTATACTAAGGAGATTACAGCTGACTATACCAACAGAGGTTGATGTTAGTATCATCATTTAAAGCTGAAGATGAGTTCATGAGGCCTCAGTGGCAAATCAGTGAGCAGTAGCCTAAAACAGCTACAAGTCACTGCGACCAATGTCACTGAACCCACTGCAGTCTCAGAACCATACTTTGCTTTAATGATGAGCTATTCAATCTTCTGAATCAATTAACTAAATTAAACCCCAATAAATTTGATGACTGATTTGATACATTTATTATTTAATCAAGATGTATTCCATGGGCCTCAGTGTTTATATATCAGTGACCAGTTACCTGAAGAAACTTCAAGTTATATCTAATGTCACTGATCTCACTGCAGTCCCTGAATCATACTTGACTGTAGTACTTGATCACTTCCAGTCTTCTGGGTTAAATAATATGTAATTAGGCTTGAATATTAGCCTTTCAAGAGTTAACAGGGAAATGAAATCGCATTAGACTTCTAACCCCTGCAACTCTAGTACGGGACATCCGTCCTGTACGAACAGACACACAAATGTGTGATTACTAACTACTAACATCAAATTAATCTAATAATTCGAAGGAGGAGTATCGGTGTTCGTCTGTTCTAAATAGGACTTCGACCCGTGAGCAGCCCCTGGGGAATTATGTCGGAAAATCCGACACCATTTAATAATCATACAGATAATAGCTGTATTGTACCAACAAGTTACCCATAGAAAAGTAACTTGTAGTGGAATTACCGTCTAAAGAAAACGGGATATCATCACCACATACTATTATAATTCACCAGCTATTCTGCTGGGAATTGTTCTTAAATACATTAGTCTTTGGACTTTACCATCATAAAAACATCTTATATAAATTAACTTAATTATCAATATTAAAGTAGAGTAAATGTGACCCTTCTATCACTTTCTGACATGTGGACAATGTAAGCCAGGCGTCAGAGTGAGGGAGGGGGGTAGCCATTGTTTATACTAGACCAGAGGCTCACACGGGAGCAAATTCGGCTCCTGTTAAATTTACTTGGACGTAGTGTTATGGAAACCAAAGGTGTACCATTGTCAACACGCTGTCTACAAATTCAAGTTAAGTGTCTATCCGAAACCCGTTTATCATTCATTTATGGCCATTAATGTCAGGATATAGGGTGACCCGGTTAGATCACGTGGAAGCCTCAAACTAAAGGTAATTAAGCCAGGTCTTTAATGTTCCATGTACAGTTTTCTCTGATATAGCTTGTCATATATAGGATTCTGGCTTCACAGCTAGCGCACTTTTGACAGGTCAAGACGAGGATGCAAGATTTTGTGCACCAGTTACTGGGTGATGGAAGCTACCTCAAAGAGGATAATTTGGTGTCTACACCCTAGTTATACCTGGTGGACTAGCCTGCTGTACTATAAGATAAGGAACCTTTTCAATGTATGTAGTTAATACTGTAGTTTGATTGGCTACATATATATACTAATAAACCCCCCCTAATGTGTAGAGGATCGATTTGTGAGATTATGAGATTATTGCAGAAATACAGTCCACTTATCATTATACAAATTGCTATCGAAGTATATAAATTAACGTAAATATAAATTCATATAAATTAAATAAATATAAATCTCACAGGTCGGTTCCCACAGCTGCTGACCCTACACCACCTGCTGCTGCTGACCCTACACCAGCTGCTGCTGACCCTACACCAGCTGCTGCTGCTGACCCTACACCACCTGCTGCTGCTGACCCTACACCACCTGCTGCTGACCCTACACCACTGCTGCTGCTGACCCTACACCACCTGCTGCTGCTGACACTACACCACCTGCTGCTGACCCTACACCACCTGCTGCTGACCCTACACCACCTGCTGCTGACCCTACACCACCTGCTGCTGACCCTACACCGCCTGCTGCTGACCCCACACCACCTGCTGCTGACCCTACACCAGCTGCTGCTGACCCCTACACCAGCTGCTGCTGACCCTACACCACCTGCTGCTGCTGACCCTACACCACCTGCTGCTGACCCTACACCACCTGCTGCTGCTGACCCTACACCACCTGCTGCTGACCCTACACCACCTGCTGCTGCTGACCCTACACCACCCTGCTGCTGACCCCACACCACCTGCTGCTGACCCTACACCACCTGCTGCTGACCCTACACCAGCTGCTGCTGACCCTACACCAGCTGCTGCTGACCCTACACCACCTGCTGCTGACCCTACACCACCTGCTGCTGACCCCACACCACCTGCTGCTGACCCTACACCACCTGCTGCTGACCCCACACCACCTGCTGCTGACCCTACACCAGCTGCTGCTGACCCTACACCAGCTGCTGCTGACCCTACACCACCTGCTGCTGCTGACCCTACACCACCTGCTGCTGACCCCACACCACCTGCTGCTGACCCTACACCACCTGCTGCTGACCCCACACCACCTGCTGCTGACCCTACACCACCTGCTGCTGACCCCACACCACCTGCTGCTGACCCTACACCAGCTGCTGCTGACCCCACACCACCTGCTGCTGACCCTACACCACCTGCTGCTGACCCTACACCAGCTGCCGCTGACCCTACACCAGCTGCTGCTGACCCTACACCAGCTGCTGCTGACCCTACACCACCTGCTGCTGCTGACCCTACACCACCTGCTGCTGCTGACCCTACACCAGCTGCTGCTGACCCTACACTACTGCTGCTGCTGACCCTACACCACCTGCTGCTGCTGACCCTACACCACCTGCTGCTGACCCTACACCACCTGCTGTGCTGACCCCACACCACCTGCTGCTGCTGACCCCACACCACCTGCTGCTGACCCTACACCAGCTGCTGCTGACCCTACACCAGCTGCTGCTAACCCTACACCAGCTGCTGCTGACCCTACACCACCTGCTGCTGCTGTCGGAAAATCCGACACCATTTAATAATCATACAGATAATAGCTGTATTGTACCAACAAGTTACCATAGAAAAGTAACTTGTAGTGGAATTACCGTCTAAAGAAAACGGGATATCATCACCACATACTATTATAATTCACCAGCTATTCTGCTGGGAATTGTTCTTAAATACATTAGTCTTTGGACTTTACCATCATAAAAACATCTTATATAAATTAACTTAATTATCAATATTAAAGTAGAGTAAATGTGACCCTTCTATCACTTTCTGACATGTGGACAATGTAAGCCAGGCGTCAGAGTGAGGGAGGGGGGGTAGCCATTGTTTATACTAGACCAGAGGCTCACACGGGAGCAAATTCGGCTCCTGTTAAATTTACTTGGACGTAGTGTTATGGAAACCAAAGGTGTACCATTGTCAACACGCTGTCTACAAATTCAAGTTAAGTGTCTATCCGAAACCCGTTTATCATTCATTTATGGCCATTAATGTCAGGATATAGGGTGACCCGGTTAGATCACGTGGAAGCCTCAAACTAAAGGTAATTAAGCCAGGTCTTTAATGTTCCATGTACAGTTTTCTCTGATATAGCTTGTCATATATAGGATTCTGGCTTCACAGCTAGCGCACTTTTGACAGGTCAATGACGAGGATGCAAGATTTTGTGCACCAGTTACTGGGTGATGGAAGCTACCTCAAAGAGGATAATTTGGTGTCTACACCCTAGTTATACCTGGTGGACTAGCCTGCTGTACTATAAGATAAGGAACCTTTTCAATGTATGTAGTTAATACTGTAGTTTGATTGGCTACATATATATACTAATAAACCCCCCCTAATGTGTAGAGGATCGATTTGTGAGATTATGAGATTATTGCAGAAATACAGTCCACTTATCATTATACAAATTGCTATCGAAGTATATAAATTAACGTAAATATAAATTCATATAAATTAAATAAATATAAATCTCACAGGTCGGTTCCCACAGCTGCTGACCCTACACCACCTGCTGCTGCTGACCCTACACCAGCTGCTGCTGACCCTACACCAGCTGCTGCTGCTGACCCTACACCACCTGCTGCTGCTGACCCTACACCACCTGCTGCTGACCCTACACCACCTGCTGCTGACCCTACACCACCTGCTGCTGACCCTACACCAGCTGTTGCTGACCCTACACCACCTGCTGCTGACCCTACACCACCTGCTGCTGCTGACCCTTCACCACCTGCTGCTGACCCTACACCAGCTGCTGCTGACCCTACACCACCTGCTGCTGACCCTACACCACCTGCTGCTGACCCCACACCACCAGCTGCTGCTGACCCTACACCAGCTGCTGCTGACCCTACACCAGCTGCTGCTGACCCTACACCAGCTGCTGCTGACCCTACACCACCTGCTGCTGACCCTACACCACCTGCTGCTGACCCCACACCACCAGCTGCTGCTGACCCTACACCAGCTGCTGCTGACCCTACACCACCTGCTGCTGACCCTACACCACCTGCTGCTGACCCTACACCACCTGCTGCTGACCCTACACCACCTGCTGCTGCTGACCCTACACCACCTGCTGCTGACCCCACACCACCTGCTGCTGACCCTACACCAGCTGCTGCTGACCCCACACAACCTGCTGCTGACCCTACACCACCTGCTGCTGACCCTACACCAGCTGCTGCTGCTGACCCCACACCACCTGCTGCTGCTGACCCCACACCACCTGCTGCTGACCCTACACCAGCTGCTGCTGACCCTACACCAGCTGCTGCTAACCCTACCCCAGCTGCTGCTGACCCTACACCACCTGCTGCTGCTGTCGGAAAATCCGACACCATTTAATAATCATACAGATAATAGCTGTATTGTACCAACAAGTTACCCATAGAAAAGTAACTTGTAGTGGAATTACCGTCTAAAGAAAACGGGATATCATCACCACATACTATTATAATTCACCAGCTATTCTGCTGGGAATTGTTCTTAAATACATTAGTCTTTGGACTTTACCATCATAAAAACATCTTATATAAATTAACTTAATTATCAATATTAAAGTAGAGTAAATGTGACCCTTCTATCACTTTCTGACATGTGGACAATGTAAGCCAGGCGTCAGAGTGAGGGAGGGGGGTAGCCATTGTTTATACTAGACCAGAGGCTCACACGGGAGCAAATTCGGCTCCTGTTAAATTTACTTGGACGTAGTGTTATGGAAACCAAAGGTGTACCATTGTCAACACGCTGTCTACAAATTCAAGTTAAGTGTCTATCCGAAACCCGTTTATCATTCATTTATGGCCATTAATGTCAGGATATAGGGTGACCCGGTTAGATCACGTGGAAGCCTCAAACTAAAGGTAATTAAGCCAGGTCTTTAATGTTCCATGTACAGTTTTCTCTGATATAGCTTGTCATATATAGGATTCTGGCTTCACAGCTAGCGCACTTTTGACAGGTCAAGACGAGGATGCAAGATTTTGTGCACCAGTTACTGGGTGATGGAAGCTACCTCAAAGAGGATAATTTGGTGTCTACACCCTAGTTATACCTGGTGGACTAGCCTGCTGTACTATAAGATAAGGAACCTTTTCAATGTATGTAGTTAATACTGTAGTTTGATTGGCTACATATATATACTAATAAACCCCCCCTAATGTGTAGAGGATCGATTTGTGAGATTATGAGATTATTGCAGAAATACAGTCCACTTATCATTATACAAATTGCTATCGAAGTATATAAATTAACGTAAATATAAATTCATATAAATTAAATAAATATAAATCTCACAGGTCGGTTCCCACATTATTTGGACCTTCGGAACCGGAATATTCGGTCCTATGAACCCACATTTGGTCATCTTAGTACCGGATGAACCAGTTATCCAGTGGATTCATTAAATATACTAGTGCAGTGTGATTTAAACAAAGCCAGTCAAGACGGCAGCGTAGCCTCGAGGGAGCTCAGGAGCCTCCCTCAGCCGAGTTCAGCTTCGTCAGCGGTTTCATGCACACCCACACATATTTGGTGGCGTGTTATTTCGTGAAATGACAGCGCTAATATAGAAGCCAGCCAAATTAGTGGCTGTGTCCTCGCAAGATTGTTCACGGATTTCGTGGTGTTACATTTCGCGAGAGATTATCTACGAATTTTGTGGACTTTATTTCGCGAGGTCACTAATAATATTTAATACTTCTAGATAATATTAGAAGTTTCATAGAGGCTAATTAAGAGGCTATTATCAATAATTGTGTATATTATTTCTCCAAAATAGAGAATTATTTAATATATATTGCACTAGTGATCACAGTATAATATTTACTAATTGCCAACCCACAACAGGGTAGGATAAAACCATTGACTAGTTGAACTATTATTGCTCATCCTAGTCCCATTATTACCATAGTCAGTTGTACTATATTGATCAACCTAACACCATTAATGAATGGTCCAGACCCTATTTTGGGTGTAATTTTTATCAACTCGAGTTGAGTTGTATATATAATAATTTACTTATGATCATTACACCTTTGAGTGATTAATTAGTGTCAATACCATCCTAGGGTGATATAGAAGAGCTAACCTAAAGGTACTTCCAGTGACACTGGTTTATCACTCAAATCATTAGTGTGGATGATTGTATATATTTAATGTGTATTAATTTTAAGTGCTAACCTCTAGTAGAGGTAGGATTATTGCCTAGTGAGTGCAGAATTTACCCTAGGCTACCATTAGAGCTTGTTCAGTATTATGAGCAGCCCAAGTACAAGTCCCACAAGGCTTTACCAACTAGCCAGTATGGATAATGCAGGGAGAATGAAAAGAACCCTTGCAGGTCTTAAAGGCCACTTAACAAGACAGATCAAGAAATGTGAAGATTTGTCACAACAATCAACAGTTGATTATGCTGACCTGGAAAGCTATTATCAAGCAGCTGCAGGTAAATTTGAGCAAATCAAATGTCAAATAGCAACATATGTGGCTGAACTTGCCAATACCAATTTATCAGAAACAGAAATAGACGACATTATGGTTGATCTTGCGAATTATGAAGATCACACTCAGGCCACGTTACAGCCTTATGTCAAATTAATTGCCCAGAACAAGGCAACAGCAACAACAACAACAGTTGCATCTAATACGAGTCAAGCAGAAGCTCGACTCCCTCCAATTAATTTACCCACTTTCTCAGGAAAAGATGAGGAAGATTGGGATGAATTTTGGAACAAATTCGTTGACCTTGTAGACTCAAAACAATCTTTACCAAAGAGTAGTAAATTCTCTTATTTGCAAGGCCAATTATCAGGTGAGGCTAAAACAGTAGTATCCCATCTGAGATTAACTAATGACGGCTATGATCTGGCAGTAAAACTCCTCAAGGATAATTATGCTGATCCAGAAGTAAGAACATCACATTTAGTTCATGAGCTGTTGCATTTACCCCCACCAGAGGCTTCAGCTGATTCACTCCAAGTCTTCAAGCTGGAGGTAGAATCATTGATCAATGCCCTCAGCCTGACAGCAGATACAAACGGGGCTGAGTGGGTCTTGAAAATAATTGTCCAGGAGAAAATACCTAGGGACATATTGAGACAAATGAGTGCTCATTACAATAAAAGCATCTTATCTATGAATGAAATATCTGAAGGTTTAAAGTCAGTAGTTCATCAATTACGAACACATGACAAATTAAAACCACCAAGTAAACCCTCAGAAACCAATAATAGTAAACCACAGAGTACCAAAGGTACTCCAAATCAATCTAGACAATATAATTCAACACCAAAGTGGAACAGTGGCAGTGCGGGCGTATATGCAGTGGGACCCTCCAAGCCTATAGTTACTGTGTCACCCAAGAACATGACACCAAAGGGTACAGGAAGCTATGGAACATGTTTGTTCTGCAATGAGAAACATTCAATGTACCACTGCTCTAATTTTCCTGATAGTGACGCCCGTGTTGAGCGACTCAAAGATTTGCAACATTGCACGAGGTGCCTCAGGAAACATAACATCAAGGACTGTGATACCCAATTACACACCTGTAATAGGTGTAACAAAGGTCAGCACCATGCAGCATTGTGCAGAGACACCAAAACAACGTCTCCAAACCCCAAGGTGGAAGATAGCATTCCCACCACAGTACAGTACTGCAAGGTGCAACAAACAAAGAGTGTCCAATCGGCAAAGTCTAAAGGTAATACGACTTTGCCTACTGCCCAAATTACCATCCTGAATAAGAGGGCCAAGGTCCATACCCGTGGGTTGTTTGACCAAGGGTCCCAGAGAACATATATCACTAAAAAGTTGGCAGA
Source organism: Procambarus clarkii (assembly GCF_040958095.1). Lineage (NCBI taxonomy): Eukaryota > Metazoa > Arthropoda > Malacostraca > Decapoda > Cambaridae > Procambarus > Procambarus clarkii. The sequence continues at coordinate 67,553 of NW_027189729.1, forward strand.
TGAATTACAATTAAGGCCTGTAGCCCAGACGTCATTCAACATCTCAGGGTTTGTAACAGATGCAGGACCTCAAGTCTACCAGGTGGTACAACCATCAGTACGTTTAGGCAGGTACATCTGTCGAGTACAAGCCATTGTGGTGGACAAAATACCAGTAGACCTACAAGTTCAAGGTCTGAGAGCAACAGCCAAATTCCTGAGAAATAGAGGAATAAAATTGGCAGATAATATTAAGTCTGATCACATCACCGACTTCGGTCTCCTTGTAGGGACAGACTATTGCCATCGATTCATCGGTAGCCCTACTAAATATCAGGGTATAACCATGTTAAACTCTGCAGGAGGTAAATTACTCTCAGGCCCAGTATCAAGCCTGAGGAGACCTATGCCTGCAGATAAACAATACCAATAGAAATCTAAATTTGTCAGCTGATTATATTTCTCCAGTAGCATTATACTAAGGAGATTACAGCTGACTATACCAACAGAGGTTAATGTTAGTATCATCATTTAAAGCTGAAGATGAGTTCATGAGGCCTCAGTGGCAAATCAGTGAACAGTAGCCTAAAACAGCTACAAGTCACTGCGACCAATGTCACTGAACCCACTGCAGTCTCAGAACCATACTTTGCTTTAATGATGAGCTATTCAATCTTCTGAATCAATTAACTAAATTAAACCCCAATAAATTTGATGACTGATTTGATACATTTATTATTTAATCAAGATGTATTCCATGGGCCTCAGTGTTTATATATCAGTGACCAGTTACCTGAAGAAACTTCAAGTTATATCTAATGTCACTGATCTCACTGCAGTCCCTGAATCATACTTGACTGTAGTACTTGATCACTTCCAGTCTTCTGGGTTAAATAATATGTAATTAGGCTTGAATATTAGCCATTCAAGAGTTAACAGGGAAATGAAATCGCATTAGACTTCTAACCCCTGCAACTCTAGTACGGGACATCCGTCCTGTACGAACAGACACACAAATGTGTGATTACTAACTACTAACATCAAATTAATCTAATAATTCGAAGGAGGAGTATCGGTGTTCGTCTGTTCTAAATAGGACTTCGACCCGTGAGCAGCCCCTGGGGAATTATGTCGGAAAATCCGACACCATTTAATAATCATACAGATAATAGCTGTATTGTACCAACAAGTTACCCATAGAAAAGTAACTTGTAGTGGAATTACCGTCTAAAGAAAACGGGATATCATCACCACATACTATTATAATTCACCAGCTATTCTGCTGGGAATTGTTCTTAAATACATTAGTCTTTGGACTTTACCATCATAAAAACATCTCATATAAATTAACTTAATTATCAATATTAAAGTAGAGTAAATGTGACCCTTCTATCACTTTCTGACATGTGGACAATGTAAGCCAGGCGTCAGAGTGAGGGAGGGGGGTAGCCATTGTTTATACTAGACCAGAGGCTCACACGGGAGCAAATTCGGCTCCTGTTAAATTTACTTGGACGTAGTGTTATGGAAACCAAAGGTGTACCATTGTCAACACGCTGTCTACAAATTCAAGTTAAGTGTCTATCCGAAACCCGTTTATCATTCATTTATGGCCATTAATGTCAGGATATAGGGTGACCCGGTTAGATCACGTGGAAGCCTCAAACTAAAGGTAATTAAGCCAGGTCTTTAATGTTCCATGTACAGTTTTCTCTGATATAGCTTGTCATATATAGGATTCTGGCTTCACAGCTAGCGCACTTTTGACAGGTCAAGACGAGGATGCAAGATTTTGTGCACCAGTTACTGGGTGATGGAAGCTACCTCAAAGAGGATAATTTGGTGTCTACACCCTAGTTATACCTGGTGGACTAGCCTGCTGTACTATAAGATAAGGAACCTTTTCAATGTATGTAGTTAATACTGTAGTTTGATTGGCTACATATATATACTAATAAACCCCCCCTAATGTGTAGAGGATCGATTTGTGAGATTATGAGATTATTGCAGAAATACAGTCCACTTATCATTATACAAATTGCTATCGAAGTATATAAATTAACGTAAATATAAATTCATATAAATTAAATAAATATAAATCTCACAGGTCGGTTCCCACAGCTGCTGACCCTACACCACCTGCTGCTGCTGACCCTACACCAGCTGCTGCTGACCCTACACCAGCTGCTGCTGCTGACCCTACACCACCTGCTGCTGCTGACCCTACACCACCTGCTGCTGCTGACCCTACACCACCTGCTGCTGCTGACCCTACACCACCTGCTGCTGCTGACACTACACCACCTGCTGCTGACCCTACACCACCTGCTGCTGACCCTACACCACCTGCTGCTGACCCTACACCACCTGCTGCTGACCCTACACCGCCTGCTGCTGACCCCACACCACCTGCTGCTGACCCTACACCAGCTGCTGCTGACCCTACACCAGCTGCTGCTGACCCTACACCACCTGCTGCTGCTGACCCTACACCACCTGCTGCTGACCCTACACCACCTGCTGCTGCTGACCCTACACCACCTGCTGCTGACCCTACACCACCTGCTGCTGCTGACCCTACACCACCTGCTGCTGACCCCACACCACCTGCTGCTGACCCTACACCACCTGCTGCTGACCCTACACCAGCTGCTGCTGACCCTACACCAGCTGCTGCTGACCCTACACCACCTGCTGCTGACCCTACACCACCTGCTGCTGACCCCACACCACCTGCTGCTGACCCTACACCACCTGCTGCTGACCCCACACCACCTGCTGCTGACCCTACACCAGCTGCTGCTGACCCTACACCAGCTGCTGCTGACCCTACACCACCTGCTGCTGCTGACCCTACACCACCTGCTGCTGACCCCACACCACCTGCTGCTGACCCTACACCACCTGCTGCTGACCCCACACCACCTGCTGCTGACCCTACACCACCTGCTGCTGACCCCACACCACCTGCTGCTGACCCTACACCAGCTGCTGCTGACCCCACACCACCTGCTGCTGACCCTACACCACCTGCTGCTGACCCTACACCAGCTGCTGCTGCTGACCCCACACCACCTGCTGCTGCTGACCCCACACCACCTGCTGCTGACCCTACACCAGCTGCCGCTGACCCTACACCAGCTGCTGCTGACCCTACACCAGCTGCTGCTGACCCTACACCACCTGCTGCTGCTGACCCTACACCACCTGCTGCTGCTGACCCTACACCAGCTGCTGCTGACCCTACACTAGCTGCTGCTGCTGACCCTACACCACCTGCTGCTGCTGACCCTACACCACCTGCTGCTGACCCTACACCACCTGCTGCTGACCCTACACCACCTGCTGCTGACTCTACACCACCTGCTGCTGCTGACCCTACACCACCTGCTGCTGACCCCACACCACCTGCTGCTGACCCCACACCACCTGCTGCTGACCCTACACCACCTGCTGCTGACCCCACACCACCTGCTGCTGACCCTACACCACCTGCTGCTGACCCCACACCACCTGCTGCTGACCCTACACCACCTGCTGCTGACCCCACACCACCTGCTGCTGACCCTACACCAGCTGCCGCTGACCCTACACCAGCTGCTGCTGACCCTACACCAGCTGCTGCTGACCCTACACCACCTGCTGCTGCTGACCCTACACCACCTGCTGCTGCTGACCCTACACCAGCTGCTGCTGACCCTACACTAGCTGCTGCTGCTGACCCTACACCACCTGCTGCTGCTGACCCTACACCACCTGCTGCTGACCCTACACCACCTGCTGCTGACCCTACACCACCTGCTGCTGACTCTACACCACCTGCTGCTGCTGACCCTACACCACCTGCTGCTGACCCCACACCACCTGCTGCTGACCCCACACCACCTGCTGCTGACCCCACACCACCTGCTGCTGACCCCACACCACCTGGTGCTGACCCTACACCACCTGCTGCTGACCCTACACCAGCTGCCGCTGACCCTACACCAGCTGCTGCTGACCCTACACCAGCTGCTGCTAACCCTACACCAGCTGCTGCTGACCCCACACAACCTGCTGCTGACCCTACACCACCTGCTGCTGACCCTACACCAGCTGCTGCTGCTGACCCCACACCACCTGCTGCTGCTGACCCCACACCACCTGCTGCTGACCCTACACCAGCTGCTGCTGACCCTACACCAGCTGCTGCTAACCCTACACCAGCTGCTGCTGACCCTACACCACCTGCTGCTGCTGTCGGAAAATCCGACACCATTTAATAATCATACAGATAATAGCTGTATTGTACCAACAAGTTACCCATAGAAAAGTAACTTGTAGTGGAATTACCGTCTAAAGAAAACGGGATATCATCACCACATACTATTATAATTCACCAGCTATTCTGCTGGGAATTGTTCTTAAATACATTAGTCTTTGGACTTTACCATCATAAAAACATCTTATATAAATTAACTTAATTATCAATATTAAAGTAGAGTAAATGTGACCCTTCTATCACTTTCTGACATGTGGACAATGTAAGCCAGGCGTCAGAGTGAGGGAGGGGGGGTAGCCATTGTTTATACTAGACCAGAGGCTCACACGGGAGCAAATTCGGCTCCTGTTAAATTTACTTGGACGTAGTGTTATGGAAACCAAAGGTGTACCATTGTCAACACGCTGTCTACAAATTCAAGTTAAGTGTCTATCCGAAACCCGTTTATCATTCATTTATGGCCATTAATGTCAGGATATAGGGTGACCCGGTTAGATCACGTGGAAGCCTCAAACTAAAGGTAATTAAGCCAGGTCTTTAATGTTCCATGTACAGTTTTCTCTGATATAGCTTGTCATATATAGGATTCTGGCTTCACAGCTAGCGCACTTTTGACAGGTCAAGACGAGGATGCAAGATTTTGTGCACCAGTTACTGGGTGATGGAAGCTACCTCAAAGAGGATAATTTGGTGTCTACACCCTAGTTATACCTGGTGGACTAGCCTGCTGTACTATAAGATAAGGAACCTTTTCAATGTATGTAGTTAATACTGTAGTTTGATTGGCTACATATATATACTAATAAACCCCCCCTAATGTGTAGAGGATCGATTTGTGAGATTATGAGATTATTGCAGAAATACAGTCCACTTATCATTATACAAATTGCTATCGAAGTATATAAATTAACGTAAATATAAATTCATATAAATTAAATAAATATAAATCTCACAGGTCGGTTCCCACATTATTTGGACCTTCGGAACCGGAATATTCGGTCCTATGAACCCACATTTGGTCATCTTAGTACCGGATGAACCAGTTATCCAGTGGATTCATTAAATATACTAGTGCAGTGTGATTTAAACAAAGCCAGTCAAGACGGCAGCGTAGCCTCGAGGGAGCTCAGGAGCCTCCCTCAGCCGAGTTCAGCTTCGTCAGCGGTTTCATGCACACCCACACATATTTGGTGGCGTGTTATTTCGTGAAATGACAGCGCTAATATAGAAGCCAGCCAAATTAGTGGCTGTGTCCTCGCAAGATTGTTCACGGATTTCGTGGTGTTACATTTCGCGAGAGATTATCTACGAATTTTGTGGACTTTATTTCGCGAGGTCACTAATAATATTTAATACTTCTAGATAATATTAGAAGTTTCATAGAGGCTAATTAAGAGGCTATTATCAATAATTGTGTATATTATTTCTCCAAAATAGAGAATTATTTAATATATATTGCACTAGTGATCACAGTATAATATTTACTAATTGCCAACCCACAACAGGGTAGGATAAAACCATTGACTAGTTGAACTATTATTGCTCATCCTAGTCCCATTATTACCATAGTCAGTTGTACTATATTGATCAACCTAACACCATTAATGAATGGTCCAGACCCTATTTTGGGTGTAATTTTTATCAACTCGAGTTGAGTTGTATATATAATAATTTACTTATGATCATTACACCTTTGAGTGATTAATTAGTGTCAATACCATCCTAGGGTGATATAGAAGAGCTAACCTAAAGGTACTTCCAGTGACACTGGTTTATCACTCAAATCATTAGTGTGGATGATTGTATATATTTAATGTGTATTAATTTTAAGTGCTAACCTCTAGTAGAGGTAGGATTATTGCCTAGTGAGTGCAGAATTTACCCTAGGCTACCATTAGAGCTTGTTCAGTATTATGAGCAGCCCAAGTACAAGTCCCACAAGGCTTTACCAACTAGCCAGTATGGATAATGCAGGGAGAATGAAAAGAACCCTTGCAGGTCTTAAAGGCCACTTAACAAGACAGATCAAGAAATGTGAAGATTTGTCACAACAATCAACAGTTGATTATGCTGACCTGGAAAGCTATTATCAAGCAGCTGCAGGTAAATTTGAGCAAATCAAATGTCAAATAGCAACATATGTGGCTGAACTTGCCAATACCAATTTATCAGAAACAGAAATAGACGACATTATGGTTGATCTTGCGAATTATGAAGATCACACTCAGGCCACGTTACAGCCTTATGTCAAATTAATTGCCCAGAACAAGGCAACAGCAACAACAACAACAGTTGCATCTAATACGAGTCAAGCAGAAGCTCGACTCCCTCCAATTAATTTACCCACTTTCTCAGGAAAAGATGAGGAAGATTGGGATGAATTTTGGAACAAATTCGTTGACCTTGTAGACTCAAAACAATCTTTACCAAAGAGTAGTAAATTCTCTTATTTGCAAGGCCAATTATCAGGTGAGGCTAAAACAGTAGTATCCCATCTGAGATTAACTAATGACGGCTATGATCTGGCAGTAAAACTCCTCAAGGATAATTATGCTGATCCAGAAGTAAGAACATCACATTTAGTTCATGAGCTGTTGCATTTACCCCCACCAGAGGCTTCAGCTGATTCACTCCAAGTCTTCAAGCTGGAGGTAGAATCATTGATCAATGCCCTCAGCCTGACAGCAGATACAAACGGGGCTGAGTGGGTCTTGAAAATAATTGTCCAGGAGAAAATACCTAGGGACATATTGAGACAAATGAGTGCTCATTACAATAAAAGCATCTTATCTATGAATGAAATATCTGAAGGTTTAAAGTCAGTAGTTCATCAATTACGAACACATGACAAATTAAAACCACCAAGTAAACCCTCAGAAACCAATAATAGTAAACCACAGAGTACCAAAGGTACTCCAAATCAATCTAGACAATATAATTCAACACCAAAGTGGAACAGTGGCAGTGCGGGCGTATATGCAGTGGGACCCTCCAAGCCTATAGTTACTGTGTCACCCAAGAACATGACACCAAAGGGTACAGGAAGCTATGGAACATGTTTGTTCTGCAATGAGAAACATTCAATGTACCACTGCTCTAATTTTCCTGATAGTGACGCCCGTGTTGAGCGACTCAAAGATTTGCAACATTGCACGAGGTGCCTCAGGAAACATAACATCAAGGACTGTGATACCCAATTACACACCTGTAATAGGTGTAACAAAGGTCAGCACCATGCAGCATTGTGCAGAGACACCAAAACAACGTCTCCAAACCCCAAGGTGGAAGATAGCATTCCCACCACAGTACAGTACTGCAAGGTGCAACAAACAAAGAGTGTCCAATCGGCAAAGTCTAAAGGTAATACGACTTTGCCTACTGCCCAAATTACCATCCTGAATAAGAGGGCCAAGGTCCATACCCGTGGGTTGTTTGACCAAGGGTCCCAGAGAACATATATCACTAAAAAGTTGGCAGATGAATTACAATTAAGGCCTGTAGCCCAGACGTCATTCAACATCTCAGGGTTTGTAACAGATGCAGGACCTCAAGTCTACCAGGTGGTACAACCATCAGTACGTTTAGGCAGGTACATCTGTCGAGTACAAGCCATTGTGGTGGACAAAATACCAGTAGACCTACAAGTTCAAGGTCTGAGAGCAACAGCCAAATTCCTGAGAAATAGAGGAATAAAATTGGCAGATAATATTAAGTCTGATCACCTCACCGACTTCGGTCTCCTTGTAGGGACAGACTATTGCCATCGATTCATCGGTAGCCCTACTAAATATCAGGGTATAACCATGTTAAACTCTGCAGGAGGTAAATTACTCTCAGGCCCAGTATCAAGCCTGAGGAGACCTATGCCTGCAGATAAACAATACCAATAGAAATCTAAATTTGTCAGCTGATTATATTTCTCCAGTAGCATTATACTAAGGAGATTACAGCTGACTATACCAACAGAGGTTGATGTTAGTATCATCATTTAAAGCTGAAGATGAGTTCATGAGGCCTCAGTGGCAAATCAGTGAACAGTAGCCTAAAACAGCTACAAGTCACTGCGACCAATGTCACTGAACCCACTGCAGTCTCAGAACCATACTTTGCTTTAATGATGAGCTATTCAATCTTCTGAATCAATTAACTAAATTAAACCCCAATAAATTTGATGACTGATTTGATACATTTATTATTTAATCAAGATGTATTCCATGGGCCTCAGTGTTTATATATCAGTGACCAGTTACCTGAAGAAACTTCAAGTTATATCTAATGTCACTGATCTCACTGCAGTCCCTGAATCATACTTGACTGTAGTACTTGATCACTTCCAGTCTTCTGGGTTAAATAATATGTAATTAGGCTTGAATATTAGCCATTCAAGAGTTAACAGGGAAATGAAATCGCATTAGACTTCTAACCCCTGCAACTCTAGTACGGGACATCCGTCCTGTACGAACAGACACACAAATGTGTGATTACTAACTACTAACATCAAATTAATCTAATAATTCGAAGGAGGAGTATCGGTGTTCGTCTGTTCTAAATAGGACTTCGACCCGTGAGCAGCCCCTGGGGAATTATGTCGGAAAATCCGACACCATTTAATAATCATACAGATAATAGCTGTATTGTACCAACAAGTTACCCATAGAAAAGTAACTTGTAGTGGAATTACCGTCTAAAGAAAACGGGATATCATCACCACATACTATTATAATTCACCAGCTATTCTGCTGGGAATTGTTCTTAAATACATTAGTCTTTGGACTTTACCATCATAAAAACATCTCATATAAATTAACTTAATTATCAATATTAAAGTAGAGTAAATGTGACCCTTCTATCACTTTCTGACATGTGGACAATGTAAGCCAGGCGTCAGAGTGAGGGAGGGGGGTAGCCATTGTTTATACTAGACCAGAGGCTCACACGGGAGCAAATTCGGCTCCTGTTAAATTTACTTGGACGTAGTGTTATGGAAACCAAAGGTGTACCATTGTCAACACGCTGTCTACAAATTCAAGTTAAGTGTCTATCCGAAACCCGTTTATCATTCATTTATGGCCATTAATGTCAGGATATAGGGTGACCCGGTTAGATCACGTGGAAGCCTCAAACTAAAGGTAATTAAGCCAGGTCTTTAATGTTCCATGTACAGTTTTCTCTGATATAGCTTGTCATATATAGGATTCTGGCTTCACAGCTAGCGCACTATTGACAGGTCAAGACGAGGATGCAAGATTTTGTGCACCAGTTACTGGGTGATGGAAGCTACCTCAAAGAGGATAATTTGGTGTCTACACCCTAGTTATACCTGGTGGACTAGCCTGCTGTACTATAAGATAAGGAACCTTTTCAATGTATGTAGTTAATACTGTAGTTTGATTGGCTACATATATATACTAATAAACCCCCCCTAATGTGTAGAGGATCGATTTGTGAGATTATGAGATTATTGCAGAAATACAGTCCACTTATCATTATACAAATTGCTATCGAAGTATATAAATTAACGTAAATATAAATTCATATAAATTAAATAAATATAAATCTCACAGGTCGGTTCCCACAGCTGCTGACCCTACACCACCTGCTGCTGCTGACCCTACACCAGCTGCTGCTGACCCTACACCAGCTGCTGCTGCTGACCCTACACCACCTGCTGCTGCTGACCCTACACCACCTGCTGCTGCTGACCCTACACCACCTGCTGCTGCTGACCCTACACCACCTGCTGCTGCTGACACTACACCACCTGCTGCTGACCCTACACCACCTGCTGCTGACCCTACACCACCTGCTGCTGACCCTACACCACCTGCTGCTGACCCTACACCGCCTGCTGCTGACCCCACACCACCTGCTGCTGACCCTACACCAGCTGCTGCTGACCCTACACCAGCTGCTGCTGACCCTACACCACCTGCTGCTGCTGACCCTACACCACCTGCTGCTGACCCTACACCACCTGCTGCTGCTGACCCTACACCACCTGCTGCTGACCCTACACCACCTGCTGCTGCTGACCCTACACCACCTGCTGCTGACCCCACACCACCTGCTGCTGACCCTACACCACCTGCTGCTGACCCTACACCAGCTGCTGCTGACCCTACACCAGCTGCTGCTGACCCTACACCACCTGCATGCTGACCCTACACCACCTGCTGCTGACCCCACACCACCTGCTGCTGACCCTACACCACCTGCTGCTGACCCCACACCACCTGCTGCTGACCCTACACCAGCTGCTGCTGACCCTACACCAGCTGCTGCTGACCCTACACCACCTGCTGCTGCTGACCCTACACCACCTGCTGCTGACCCCACACCACCTGCTGCTGACCCTACACCACCTGCTGCTGACCCCACACCACCTGCTGCTGACCCTACACCACCTGCGGCTGACCCCACACCACCTGCTGCTGACCCTACACCAGCTGCTGCTGACCCCACACCACCTGCTGCTGACCCTACACCACCTGCTGCTGACCCTACACCAGCTGCTGCTGCTGACCCCACACCACCTGCTGCTGCTGACCCCACACCACCTGCTGCTGACCCTACACCAGCTGCCGCTGACCCTACACCAGCTGCTGCTGACCCTACACCAGCTGCTGCTGACCCTACACCACCTGCTGCTGCTGACCCTACACCACCTGCTGCTGCTGACCCTACACCAGCTGCTGCTGACCCTACACCAGCTGCTGCTGCTGACCCTACACCACCTGCTGCTGCTGACCCTACACCACCTGCTGCTGACCCTACACCACCTGCTGCTGACCCTACACCACCTGCTGCTGACTCTACACCACCTGCTGCTGCTGACCCTACACCACCTGCTGCTGACCCCACACCACCTGCTGCTGACCCCACACCACCTGCTGCTGACCCCACACCACCTGCTGCTGACCCCACACCACCTGGTGCTGACCCTACACCACCTGCTGCTGACCCTACACCAGCTGCCGCTGACCCTACACCAGCTGCTGCTGACCCTACACCAGCTGCTGCTGACCCTACACCACCTGCTGACCCTACACCACCTGCTGCTGCTGACCCTACACCAGCTGCTGCTGACCCTACACCAGCTGCTGCTGCTGACCCTACACCACCTGCTGCTGCTGACCCTACACCAGCTGCTGCTGACCCTACACCACCTGCTGCTGCTGACCCTACACCACCTGCTGCTGACCCTACACCGCCTGCTGCTGACCCCACACCACCTGCTGCTGACCCTACACCAGCTGCTGCTGACCCTACACCAGCTGCTGCTGACCCTACACCACCTGCTGCTGCTGACCCTACACCACCTGCTGCTGACCCTACACCACCTGCTGCTGCTGACCCTACACCACCTGCTGCTGACCCTACACCACCTGCTGCTGCTGACCCTACACCACCTGCTGCTGACCCCACACCACCTGCTGCTGACCCTACACCATCCTGCTGCTGACCCTACACCAGCTGCTGCTGACCCTACACCAGCTGCTGCTGACCCTACACCACCTGCTGCTGACCCTACACCACCTGCTGCTGACCCCACACCACCTGCTGCTGACCCTACACCACCTGCTGCTGACCCCACACCACCTGCTGCTGACCCTACACCAGCTGCTGCTGACCCTACACCAGCTGCTGCTGACCCTACACCACCTGCTGCAGCTGACCCTACACCACCTGCTGCTGACCCCACACCACCTGCTGCTGACCCTACACCACCTGCTGCTGACCCCACACCACCTGCTGCTGACCCTACACCACCTGCTGCTGACCCCACACCACCTGCTGCTGACCCTACACCAGCTGCTGCTGACCCCACACCACCTGCTGCTGATCCTACACCACCTGCTGCTGACCCTACACCAGCTGCTGCTGCTGACCCCACACCACCTGCTGCTGCTGACCCCACACCACCTGCTGCTGACCCTACACCAGCTGCCGCTGACCCTACACCAGCTGCTGCTGACCCTACACCAGCTGCTGCTGACCCTACACCACCTGCTGCTGCTGACCCTACACCACCTGCTGCTGCTGACCCTACACCAGCTGCTGCTGACCCTACACCAGCTGCTGCTGCTGACCCTACACCACCTGCTGCTGCTGACCCTACACCACCTGCTGCTGACCCTACACCACCTGCTGCTGACCCTACACCACCTGCTGCTGACTCTACACCACCTGCTGCTGCTGACCCTACACCACCTGCTGCTGACCCCACACCACCTGCTGCTGACCCCACACCACCTGCTGCTGACCCCACACCACCTGCTGCTGACCCCACACCACCTGGTGCTGACCCTACACCACCTGCTGCTGACCCTACACCAGCTGCCGCTGACCCTACACCAGCTGCTGCTGACCCTACACCAGCTGCTGCTGACCCTACACCACCTGCTGACCCTACACCACCTGCTGCTGCTGACCCTACACCAGCTGCTGCTGACCCTACACCAGCTGCTGCTGCTGACCCTACACCACCTGCTGCTGCTGACCCTACACCACCTGCTGCTGCTGACCCTACACCACCTGCTGCTGACCCTACACCACCTGCTGCTGCTGACCCTACACCACCTGCTGCTGACCCCACACCACCTGCTGCTGACCCTACACCACCTGCTGCTGACCCTACACCAGCTGCTGCTGACCCTACACCAGCTGCTGCTGACCCTACACCACCTGCTGCTGACCCTACACCACCTGCTGCTGACCCCACACCACCTGCTGCTGACCCTACACCACCTGCTGCTGACCCCACACCACCTGCTGCTGACCCTACACCAGCTGCTGCTGACCCTACACCACCTGCTGCTGACCCTACACCACCTGCTGCTGCTGACCCTACACCACCTGCTGCTGACCCCACACCACCTGCTGCTGACCCTACACCACCTGCTGCTGACCCCACACCACCTGCTGCTGACCCTACACCACCTGCTGCTGACCCCACACCACCTGCTGCTGACCCTACACCAGCTGCTGCTGACCCCACACCACCTGCTGCTGACCCTACACCACCTGCTGCTGACCCTACACCAGCTGCTGCTGCTGACCCCACACCACCTGCTGCTGCTGACCCAAACCACCTGCTGCTGACCCTACACCAGCTGCCGCTGACCCTACACCAGCTGCTGCTGACCCTACACCAGCTGCTGCTGACCCTACACCACCTGCTGCTGCTGACCCTACACCACCTGCTGCTGCTGACCCTACACCAGCTGCTGCTGCTGACTCTACACCACCTGCTGCTGACCCTACACCACCTGCTGCTGACCCTACACCACCTGCTGCTGACCCTACACCACCTGCTGCTGCTGACCCTACACCACCTGCTGCTGACCCCACACCACCTGCTGCTGATCCCACACCACCTGCTGCTGACCCCACACCACCTGCTGCTGACCCCACACCACCTGCTGCTGACCCTACACCACCTGCTGCTGACCCTACACCAGCTGCCGCTGACCCTACACCAGCTGCTGCTGACCCTACACCAGCTGCTGCTGACCCTACACCACCTGCTGACCCTACACCACCTGCTGCTGCTGACCCTACACCAGCTGCTGCTGACCCTACACCAGCTGCTGCTGCTGACCCTACACCACCTGCTGCTGCTGACCCTACACCACCTGCTGCTGCTGACCCTACACCACCTGCTGCTGACCCTACACCACCTGCTGCTGACCCTACACCACCTGCTGCTGACCCTACACCACCTGCTGCTGCTGACCCTACTCCACCTGCTGCTGGACCCCACACCACCTGCTGCTGACCCCACACCACCTGCTGCTGACCCCACACCACCTGCTGCTGACCCCACACCACCTGCTGTTGACCCCACACCACCTGCTGCTGACCCCACACCACCTGCTGCTGACCCCACAACCACCTGCTGCTGACCCGTTTATAATACGGAGGCCGCCGTAGGTCCAGGCAGGGAGTTAACAACAACAAGGGAAGTTAAGCATCCACGCCATAGGGTCAGAGGGTACACACAGGAGGTGCCAGGCGTGAGAGAGAGAGAGAGAGAGAGAGAGAGAGAGAGAGAGAGAGAGAGAGAGAGAGAGAGAGAGAGAGAGAGGAGAGAGAGAGAGAGAGAGAGAGAGAGAGAGAGAGAGAGAGAGAGAGAGAGAGAGAGAGAGAGAGAGAGAGAGAGAGAGAGAGAGGGTGCCAGTGTGTGAGAGAGAGAGAGAGAGGAGGTGCCAGGTGGTGTGAAGAGAGAGAGAGGAGTGCCAGGTGGTGAGAGAGAGAGAGAGCGAGAGAGGAGAGGAGGGCCAGGTTGTGAGAGGAAAGAGAGAGAGACGAGAGAGAGATGACCCTACCCAGCTGCTGCTGCCCCTACACCAGCTGCTGCTGACACCTACACCACCTGCTGCTGACCCTACACCACCTGCTGCTGACCCCACACCACCTGCCTGCTGACCCTACACCACCTGCTGCTGTCCCCACACCACTGCTGCTGGACCCTACACCAGCTGCCTGACTGACCCTACACCAGCTGCTGCTGACCCTACACCACCTCTGCTGCTGCTGACCCGACACCACCGGCTGCTGACCCCACACCACCTGCTGCTGACACCTACACCACCTGCTGCTGACCCCCACACTCACCTGCTGCTGACCCTACAATACCTGCTTGCTGACCCCACACCACCGTGCTGCTGACCCCACACCAGCTGCTGCTGACCCCTAACACCAGCTGCTGCTGACCCACACCAGCTGCTGCTGACCCCACACCACCTGCTGCTGACCCTACACCAGCTGCTGCTGACCCTACACCAGCTGCTGCTGACCCTACACCAGCTGCTGCTGACCCTACACCAGCTGCTGCTGACCCTACACCAGCTGCTGCTGACCCTACACCAGCTGCTGCTGCTGCTGACCCCACACCAGCTGCTGCTGACCCTACACCAGCTGCTGCTGACCCCACACCAGCTGCTGCTGACCCTACACCACCTGCTGCTGACCCTACACCAGCTGCTGTTGACCCTACACCAGCTGCTGCTGACCCTACACCAGCTGCTGCTGACCCTACACCACCTGCTGCTGACCCTACACCACCTGCTGCTGACCCTACACCACCTGCTGCTGACCCTACACCACCTGCTGCTGACCCTACACCAGCTGCTGCTGACCCTACACCACCTGCTGCTGACCCTACACCACCTGCTGCTGCTGACCCTTCACCACCTGCTGCTGACCCTACACCAGCTGCTGCTGACCCTACACCACCTGCTGCTGACCCTACACCACCTGCTGCTGACCCCACACCACCAGCTGCTGCTGACCCTACACCAGCTGCTGCTGACCCTACACCAGCTGCTGCTGACCCTACACCAGCTGCTGCTGACCCTACACCACCTGCTGCTGACCCTACACCACCTGCTGCTGACCCCACACCACCAGCTGCTGCTGACCCTACACCAGCTGCTGCTGACCCTACACCACCTGCTGCTGACCCTACACCACCTGCTGCTGACCCTACACCACCTGCTGCTGACCCTACACCACCTGCTGCTGCTGACCCTACACCACCTGCTGCTGACCCCACACCACCTGCTGCTGACCCTACACCAGCTGCTGCTGACCCCACACAACCTGCTGCTGACCCTACACCACCTGCTGCTGACCCTACACCAGCTGCTGCTGCTGACCCCACACCACCTGCTGCTGCTGACCCCACACCACCTGCTGCTGACCCTACACCAGCTGCTGCTGACCCTACACCAGCTGCTGCTAACCCTACCCCAGCTGCTGCTGACCCTACACCACCTGCTGCTGCTGTCGGAAAATCCGACACCATTTAATAATCATACAGATAATAGCTGTATTGTACCAACAAGTTACCCATAGAAAAGTAACTTGTAGTGGAATTACCGTCTAAAGAAAACGGGATATCATCACCACATACTATTATAATTCACCAGCTATTCTGCTGGGAATTGTTCTTAAATACATTAGTCTTTGGACTTTACCATCATAAAAACATCTTATATAAATTAACTTAATTATCAATATTAAAGTAGAGTAAATGTGACCCTTCTATCACTTTCTGACATGTGGACAATGTAAGCCAGGCGTCAGAGTGAGGGAGGGGGGTAGCCATTGTTTATACTAGACCAGAGGCTCACACGGGAGCAAATTCGGCTCCTGTTAAATTTACTTGGACGTAGTGTTATGGAAACCAAAGGTGTACCATTGTCAACACGCTGTCTACAAATTCAAGTTAAGTGTCTATCCGAAACCCGTTTATCATTCATTTATGGCCATTAATGTCAGGATATAGGGTGACCCGGTTAGATCACGTGGAAGCCTCAAACTAAAGGTAATTAAGCCAGGTCTTTAATGTTCCATGTACAGTTTTCTCTGATATAGCTTGTCATATATAGGATTCTGGCTTCACAGCTAGCGCACTTTTGACAGGTCAAGACGAGGATGCAAGATTTTGTGCACCAGTTACTGGGTGATGGAAGCTACCTCAAAGAGGATAATTTGGTGTCTACACCCTAGTTATACCTGGTGGACTAGCCTGCTGTACTATAAGATAAGGAACCTTTTCAATGTATGTAGTTAATACTGTAGTTTGATTGGCTACATATATATACTAATAAACCCCCCCTAATGTGTAGAGGATCGATTTGTGAGATTATGAGATTATTGCAGAAATACAGTCCACTTATCATTATACAAATTGCTATCGAAGTATATAAATTAACGTAAATATAAATTCATATAAATTAAATAAATATAAATCTCACAGGTCGGTTCCCACATTATTTGGACCTTCGGAACCGGAATATTCGGTCCTATGAACCCACATTTGGTCATCTTAGTACCGGATGAACCAGTTATCCAGTGGATTCATTAAATATACTAGTGCAGTGTGATTTAAACAAAGCCAGTCAAGACGGCAGCGTAGCCTCGAGGGAGCTCAGGAGCCTCCCTCAGCCGAGTTCAGCTTCGTCAGCGGTTTCATGCACACCCACACATATTTGGTGGCGTGTTATTTCGTGAAATGACAGCGCTAATATAGAAGCCAGCCAAATTAGTGGCTGTGTCCTCGCAAGATTGTTCACGGATTTCGTGGTGTTACATTTCGCGAGAGATTATCTACGAATTTTGTGGACTTTATTTCGCGAGGTCACTAATAATATTTAATACTTCTAGATAATATTAGAAGTTTCATAGAGGCTAATTAAGAGGCTATTATCAATAATTGTGTATATTATTTCTCCAAAATAGAGAATTATTTAATATATATTGCACTAGTGATCACAGTATAATATTTACTAATTGCCAACCCACAACAGGGTAGGATAAAACCATTGACTAGTTGAACTATTATTGCTCATCCTAGTCCCATTATTACCATAGTCAGTTGTACTATATTGATCAACCTAACACCATTAATGAATGGTCCAGACCCTATTTTGGGTGTAATTTTTATCAACTCGAGTTGAGTTGTATATATAATAATTTACTTATGATCATTACACCTTTGAGTGATTAATTAGTGTCAATACCATCCTAGGGTGATATAGAAGAGCTAACCTAAAGGTACTTCCAGTGACACTGGTTTATCACTCAAATCATTAGTGTGGATGATTGTATATATTTAATGTGTATTAATTTTAAGTGCTAACCTCTAGTAGAGGTAGGATTATTGCCTAGTGAGTGCAGAATTTACCCTAGGCTACCATTAGAGCTTGTTCAGTATTATGAGCAGCCCAAGTACAAGTCCCACAAGGCTTTACCAACTAGCCAGTATGGATAATGCAGGGAGAATGAAAAGAACCCTTGCAGGTCTTAAAGGCCACTTAACAAGACAGATCAAGAAATGTGAAGATTTGTCACAACAATCAACAGTTGATTATGCTGACCTGGAAAGCTATTATCAAGCAGCTGCAGGTAAATTTGAGCAAATCAAATGTCAAATAGCAACATATGTGGCTGAACTTGCCAATACCAATTTATCAGAAACAGAAATAGACGACATTATGGTTGATCTTGCGAATTATGAAGATCACACTCAAGCCACGTTACAGCCTTATGTCAAATTAATTGCCCAGAACAAGGCAACAGCAACAACAACAACAGTTGCATCTAATACGAGTCAAGCAGAAGCTCGACTCCCTCCAATTAATTTACCCACTTTCTCAGGAAAAGATGAGGAAGATTGGGATGAATTTTGGAACAAATTCGTTGACCTTGTAGACTCAAAACAATCTTTACCAAAGAGTAGTAAATTCTCTTATTTGCAAGGCCAATTATCAGGTGAGGCTAAAACAGTAGTATCCCATCTGAGATTAACTAATGACGCTATGATCTGGCAGTAAAACTCCTCAAGGATAATTATGCTGATCCAGAAGTAAGAACATCACATTTAGTTCATGAGCTGTTGCATTTACCCCCACCGGAGGCTTCAGCTGATTCACTCCAAGTCTTCAAGCTGGAGGTAGAATCATTGATCAATTGCCCTCAGCCTGACAGCAGATACAAACGGGGCTGAGTGGGTCTTGAAAATAATTGTCCAGGAGAAAATACCTAGGGACATATTGAGACAAATGAGTGCTCATTACAATAAAAGCATCTTATCTATGAATGAAATATCTGAAGGTTTAAAGTCAGTAGTTCATCAATTACGAACACATGACAAATTAAAACCACCAAGTAAACCCTCAGAAACCAATAATAGTAAACCACAGAGTACCAAAGGTACTCCAAATCAATCTAGACAATATAATTCAACACCAAAGTGGAACAGTGGCAGTGTGGGCGTATATGCAGTGGGACCCTCCAAGCCTATAGTTACTGTGTCACCCAAGAACATGACACCAAAGGGTACAGGAAGCTATGGAACATGTTTGTTCTGCAATGAGAAACATTCAATGTACCACTGCTCTAATTTTCCTGATAGTGACGCCCGTGTTGAGCGACTCAAAGATTTGCAACATTGCACGAGGTGCCTCAGGAAACATAACATCAAGGACTGTGATACCCAATTACACACCTGTAATAGGTGTAACAAAGGTCAGCACCATGCAGCATTGTGCAGAGACACCAAAACACGTCTCCAAACCCCAAGGTGGAAGATAGCATTCCACCACAGTACAGTACTGCAAGGTGCAACAAACAAAGAGTGTCCAATCGGCAAAGTCTAAAGGTAATACGACTTTGCCTACTGCCCAAATTACCATCCTGAATAAGAGGGCCAAGGTCCATACCCGTGGGTTGTTTGACCAAGGGTCCCAGAGAACATATATCACTAAAAAGTTGGCAGATGAATTACAATTAAGGCCTGTAGCCCAGACGTCATTCAACATCTCAGGGTTTGTAACAGATGCAGGACCTCAAGTCTACCAGGTGGTACAACCATCAGTACGTTTAGGCAGGTACATCTGTCGAGTACAAGCCATTGTGGTGGACAAAATACCAGTAGACCTACAAGTTCAAGGTCTGAGAGCAACAGCCAAATTCCTGAGAAATAGAGGAATAAAATTGGCAGATAATATTAAGTCTGATCACCTCACCGACTTCGGTCTCCTTGTAGGGACAGACTATTGCCATCGATTCATCGGTAGCCCTACTAAATATCAGGGTATAACCATGTTAAACTCTGCAGGAGGTAAATTACTCTCAGGCCCAGTATCAAGCCTGAGGAGACCTATGCCTGCAGATAAACAATACCAATAGAAATCTAAATTTGTCAGCTGATTATATTTCTCCAGTAGCATTATACTAAGGAGATTACAGCTGACTATACCAACAGAGGTTGATGTTAGTATCATCATTTAAAGCTGAAGATGAGTTTCATGAGGCCTCAGTGGCAAATCAGTGAACAGTAGCCTAAAACAGCTACAAGTCACTGCGACCAATGTCACTGAACCACTGCAGTCTCAGAACCATACTTTGCTTTAATGATGAGCTATTCAATCTTCTGAATCAATTAACTAAATTAAACCCCAATAAATTTGATGACTGATTTGATACATTTATTATTTAATCAAGATGTATTCCATGGGCCTCAGTGTTTATATATCAGTGACCAGTTACCTGAAGAAACTTCAAGTATATCTAATGTCACTGATCTCACTGCAATCCCTGAATCATACTTGACTGTAGTACTTGATCACTTCCAGTCTTCTGGGTTAAATAATATGTAATTAGGCTTGAATATTAGCCTTTCAAGAGTTAACAGGGAAATGAAATCGCATTAGACTTCTAACCCCTGCAACTCTAGTACGGGGACATCCGTCCTGTACGAACAGACACACAAATGTGTGATTACTAACTACTAACATCAAATTAATCTAATAATTCGAAGGAGGAGTATCGGTGTTCGTCTGTTCTAAATAGGACTTCGACCCGTGAGCAGCCCCTGGGGAATTATGTCGAAAATCCGACACCATTTAATAATCATACAGATAATAGCTGTATTGTACCAACAAGTTACCCATAGAAAAGTAACTTGTAGTGGAATTACCGTCTAAAGAAAACGGGATATCATCACCACATACTATTATAATTCACCAGCTATTCTGCTGGGAATTGTTCTTAAATACATTAGTCTTTGGACTTTACCATCATAAAAACATCTTATATAAATTAACTTAATTATCAATATTAAAGTAGAGTAAATGTGACCCTTCTATCACTTTCTGACATGTGGACAATGTAAGCCAGGCGTCAGAGTGAGGGAGGGGGGTAGCCATTGTTTATACTAGACCAGAGGCTCACACGGGAGCAAATTCGGCCTCCTGTTAAATTTACTTGGACGTAGTGTTATGGAAACCAAAGGTGTACCATTGTCAACACGCTGTCTACAAATTCAAGTTAAGTGTCTATCCGAAACCCGTTTATCATTCATTTATGGCCATTAATGTCAGGATATAGGGTGACCCGGTTAGATCACGTGGAAGCCTCAAACTAAAGGTAATTAAGCCAGGTCTTTAATGTTCCATGTACAGTTTTCTCTGATATAGCTTGTCATATATAGGATTCTGGCTTCACAGCTAGCGCACTTTGACAGGTCAAGACGAGGATGCAAGATTTTGTGCACCAGTTACTGGGTGATGGAAGCTACCTCAAAGAGGATAATTTGGTGTCTACACCCTAGTTATACCTGGTGGACTAGCCTGCTGTACTATAAGATAAGGAACCTTTTCAATGTATGTAGTTAATACTGTAGTTTGATTGGCTACATATATATACTAATAAACCCCCCCTAATGTGTAGAGGATCGATTTGTGAGATTATGAGATTATTGCAGAAATACAGTCCACTTATCATTATACAAATTGCTATCGAAGTATATAAATTAACGTAAATATAAATTCATATAAATTAAATAAATATAAATCTCACAGGGTCGGTTCCCACAGCTGCTGACCCTACACCACCTGCTGCTGCTGACCCTACACCAGCTGCTGCTGACCCTACACCAGCTGCTGCTGCTGACCCTACACCACCTGCTGCTGCTGACCCTACACCACCTGCTGCTGACCCTACACCACCTGCTGCTGACCCTACACCACCTGCTGCTGACCCTACACCAGCTGTTGCTGACCCTACACCACCTGCTGCTGACCCTACACCACCTGCTGCTGCTGACCCTTCACCACCTGCTGCTGACCCTACACCAGCTGCTGCTGACCCTACACCACCTGCTGCTGACCCTACACCACCTGCTGCTGACCCACACCACCAGCTGCTGCTGACCCTACACCAGCTGCTGCTGACCCTACACCAGCTGCTGCTGACCCTACACCAGCTGCTGCTGACCCTACACCACCTGCTGCTGACCCTACACCACCTGCTGCTGACCCCACACCACCAGCTGCTGCTGACCCTACACCAGCTGCTGCTGACCCTACACCACCTGCTGCTGAACCCTACACCACCTGCTGCTGACCCTACACCACCTGCTGCTGACCCTACACCACCTGCTGCTGCTGCCCCTACACCACCTGCTGCTGACCCCACACCACCTGCTGCTGACCCTACACCAGCTGCTGCTGACCCCACACAACCTGCTGCTGACCCTACACCACCTGCTGCTGACCCTACACCAGCTGCTGCTGCTGACCCCACACCACCTGCTGCTGCTGACCCCACACCACCTGCTGCTGACCCTACACCAGCTGCTGCTGACCCTACACCAGCTGCTGCTAACCCATACACCAGCTGCTGCTGACCCATACACCACCTGCTGCTGCTGTCGGAAATCCGACACCATTTAATAATCATACAGATAATAGCTGTATTGTACCAACAAGTTACCCATAGAAAAGTAACTTGTAGTGGAATTACCGTCTAAAGAAAACGGGATATCATCACCACATACTATTATAATTCACCAGCTATTCTGCTGGGAATTGTTCTTAAATACATTAGTCTTTGGACTTTACCATCATAAAAACATCTTATATAAATTAACTTAATTATCAATATTAAAGTAGAGTAAATGTGACCCTTCTATCACTTTCTGACATGTGGACAATGTAAGCCAGGCGTCAGAGTGAGGGAGGGGGGGTAGCCATTGTTTATACTAGACCAGAGGCTCACACGGGAGCAAATTCGGCTCCTGTTAAATTTACTTGGACGTAGTGTTATGGAACCAAAGGTGTACCATTGTCAACACGCTGTCTACAAATTCAAGTTAAGTGTCTATCCGAAACCCGTTTATCATTCATTTATGGCCATTAATGTCAGGATATAGGGTGACCCGGTTAGATCACGTGGAAGCCTCAAACTAAAGGTAATTAAGCCAGGTCTTTAATGTTCCATGTACAGTTTTCTCTGATATAGCTTGTCATATATAGGATTCTGGCTTCACAGCTAGCGCACTTTTGACAGGTCAGACGAGGATGCAAGATTTTGTGCACCAGTTACTGGGTGATGGAAGCTACCTCAAAGAGGATAATTTGGTGTCTACACCCTAGTTATACCTGGTGGACTAGCCTGCTGTACTATAAGATAAGGAACCTTTTCAATGTATGTAGTTAATACTGTAGTTTGATTGGCTACATATATATACTAATAAACCCCCCCCTAATGTGTAGAGGATCGATTTGTGAGATTATGAGATTATTGCAGAAATACAGTCCACTTATCATTATACAAATTGCTATCGAAGTATATAAATTAACGTAAATATAAATTCATATAAATTAAATAAATATAAATCTCACAGGTCGGTTCCCACATTATTTGGACCTTCGGAACCGGAATATTCGGTCCTATGAACCCACATTTGGTCATCTTAGTACCGGATGAACCAGTTATCCAGTGGATTCATTAAATATACTAGTGCAGTGTGATTTAAACAAAGCCAGTCAAGACGGCAGCGTAGCCTCGAGGGAGCTCAGGAGCCTCCCTCAGCCGAGTTCAGCTTCGTCAGCGGTTTCATGCACACCCACACATATTTGGTGGCGTGTTATTTCGTGAAATGACAGCGCTAATATAGAAGCCAGCCAAATTAGTGGCTGTGTCCCTCGCAAGATTGTTCACGGATTTCGTGGTGTTACATTTCGCGAGAGATTATCTACGAATTTTGTGGACTTTATTTCGCGAGGTCACTAATAATATTTAATACTTCTAGATAATATTAGAAGTTTCATAGAGGCTAATTAAGAGGCTATTATCAATAATTGTGTATATTATTTCTCCAAAATAGAGAATTATTTAATATATATTTGCACTAGTGATCACAGTATAATATTTACTAATTGCCAACCCACAACAGGGTAGGATAAAACCATTGACTAGTTGAACTATTATTGCTCATCCTAGTCCCATTATTACCATAGTCAGTTGTACTATATTGATCAACCTAACACCATTAATGAATGGTCCAGACCCTATTTTGGGTGTAATTTTTATCAACTCGAGTTGAGTTGTATATATAATAATTTACTTATGATCATTACACCTTTGAGTGATTAATTAGTGTCAATACCATCCTAGGGTGATATAGAAGAGCTAACCTAAAGGTACTTCCAGTGACACTGGTTTATCACTCAAATCATTAGTGTGGATGATTGTATATATTTAATGTGTATTAATTTTAAGTGCTAACCTCTAGTAGAGGTAGGATTATTGCCTAGTGAGTGCAGAATTTACCCTAGGCTACCATTAGAGCTTGTTCAGTATTATGAGCAGCCAAGTACAAGTCCCACAAGGCTTTACCAACTAGCCAGTATGGATAATGCAGGGAGAATGAAAAGAACCCTTGCAGGTCTTAAAGGCCACTTAACAAGACAGATCAAGAAATGTGAAGATTTGTCACAACAATCAACAGTTGATTATGCTGACCTGGAAAGCTATTATCAAGCAGCTGCAGGTAAATTTGAGCAAATCAAATGTCAAATAGCAACATATGTGGCTGAACTTGCCAATACCAATTTATCAGAAACAGAAATAGACGACATTATGGTTGATCTTGCGAATTATGAAGATCACACTCAGGCCACGTTACAGCCTTATGTCAAATTAATTGCCCAGAACAAGGCAACAGCAACAACAACAACAGTTGCATCTAATACGAGTCAAGCAGAAGCTCGACTCCCTCCAATTAATTTACCCACTTTCTCAGGAAAAGATGAGGAAGATTGGGATGAATTTTGGAACAAATTCGTTGACCTTGTAGACTCAAAACAATCTTTACCAAAGAGTAGTAAATTCTCTTATTTGCAAGGCCAATTATCAGGTGAGGCTAAAACAGTAGTATCCCATCTGAGATTAACTAATGACGGCTATGATCTGGCAGTAAAACTCCTCAAGGATAATTATGCTGATCCAGAAGTAAGAACATCACATTTTAGTTCATGAGCTGTTGCATTTACCCCCCACCGGAGGCTTCAGCTGATTCACTCCAAGTCTTCAAGCTGGAGGTAGAATCATTGATCAATGCCCTCAGCCTGACAGCAGATACAAACGGGGCTGAGTGGGTCTTGAAAATAATTGTCCAGGAGAAAATACCTAGGGACATATTGAGACAAATGAGTGCTCATTACAATAAAAGCATCTTATCTATGAATGAAATATCTGAAGGTTTAAAGTCAGTAGTTTCATCAATTACGAACACATGACAAATTAAAACCACCAAGTAAACCCTCAGAAACCAATAATAGTAAACCACAGAGTACCAAAGGTACTCCAAATCAATCTAGACAATATAATTCAACACCAAAGTGGAACAGTGGCAGTGTGGGCGTATATGCAGTGGGACCCTCCAAGCCTATAGTTACTGTGTCACCCAAGAACATGACACCAAAGGGTACAGGAAGCTATGGAACATGTTTGTTCTGCAATGAGAAACATTCAATGTACCACTGCTCTAATTTTCCTGATAGTGACGCCCGTGTTGAGCGACTCAAAGATTGTGCAACATTGCACGAGGTGCCTCAGGAAACATAACATCAAGGACTGTGATACCCAATTACACACCTGTAATAGGTGTAACAAAGGTCAGCACCATGCAGCATTGTGCAGAGACACCAAAACAACGTCTCCAAACCCCAAGGTGGAAGATAGCATTCCCACCACAGTACAGTACTGCAAGGTGCAACAAACAAAGAGTGTCCAATCGGCAAAGTCTAAAGGTAATACGACTTTGCCTACTGCCCAAATTACCATCCTGAATAAGAGGGCCAAGGTCCATACCCGTGGGTTGTTTGACCAAGGGTCCCAGAGAACATATATCACTAAAAAGTTGGCAGATGAATTACAATTAAGGCCTGTAGCCCAGACGTCATTCAACATCTCAGGGTTTGTAACAGATGCAGGACCTCAAGTCTACCAGGTGGTACAACCATCAGTAACGTTTAGGCAGGTACATCTGTCGAGTACAAGCCATTGTGGTGGACAAAATACCAGTAGACCTACAAGTTCAAGGTCTGAGAGCAACAGCCAAATTCCTGAGAAATAGAGGAATAAAATTGGCAGATAATATTAAGTCTGATCACCTCACCGACTTCGGTCTCCTTGTAGGGACAGACTATTGCCAATCGATTCATCGGTAGCCCTACTAAATATCAGGGTATAACCATGTTAAACTCTGCAGGAGGTAAATTACTCTCAGGCCCAGTATCAAGCCTGAGGAGACCCTATGCCGCAGATAAACAATACCAATAGAAATCTAAATTTGTCAGCTGATTATATTTCTCCAGTAGCATTATACTAAGGAGATTACAGCTGACTATACCAACAGAGGTTGATGTTAGTATCATCATTTAAAGCTGAAGATGAGTTCATGAGGCCTCAGTGGCAAATCAGTGAACAGTAGCCTAAAACAGCTACAAGTCACTGCGACCAATGTCACTGAACCCCACTGCAGTCTCAGAACCATACTTTGCTTTAATGATGAGCTATTCAATCTTCTGAATCAATTAACTAAATTAAACCCCATAAATTTGATGACTGATTTGATACATTTATTATTTAATCAAGATGTATTCCATGGGCCTCAGTGTTTATATATCAAGTGACCAGTTACCTGAAGAAACTTCAAGTTATATCTAATGTCACTGATCTCACTGCAGTCCCTGAATCATACTTGACTGTAGTACTTGATCACTTCCAGTCTTCTGGTTAAATAATATGTAATTAGGCTTGAATATTAGCCATTCAAGAGTTAACAGGGAAATGAAATCGCATTAGACTTCTAACCCCTGCAACTCTAGTACGGGACATCCGTCCTGTACGAACAGACACACAAATGTGTGATTACTAACTACTAACATCAAATTAATCTAATAATTCGAAGGAGGAGTATCGGTGTTCGTCTGTTCTAAATAGGACTTCGACCCGTGAGCAGCCCCTGGGGAATTATGTCGGAAAATCCGACACCATTTAATAATCATACAGATAATAGCTGTATTGTACCAACAAGTTACCCATAGAAAAGTAACTTGTAGTGGAATTACCGTCTAAAGAAAACGGGATATCAATCACCACATACTATTATAATTCACCAGCTATTCTGCTGGGAATTGTTCTTAAATACATTAGTCTTTGGACTTTACCATCATAAAACATCTCATATAAATTAACTTAATTATCAATATTAAAGTAGAGTAAATGTGACCCTTCTATCACTTTCTGACATGTGGACAATGTAAGGCCAGGCGTCAGAGTGAGGGAGGGGGTAGCCATTGTTTATACTAGACCAGAGGCTCACACGGGAGCAAATTCGGCTCCTGTTAAATTTACTTGGACGTAGTGTTATGGAAACCAAGGTGTACCATTGTCAACACGCTGTCTACAAATTCAAGTTAAGTGTCTATCCGAAACCCGTTTATCATTCATTTATGGCCCATTAATGTCAGGATATAGGGTGACCCGGTTAGATCACGTGGAAGCCTCAAACTAAAGGTAATTAAGCCAGGTCTTTAATGTTCCATGTACAGTTTTTCCTCTGATATAGCTTGTCATATATAGGATTCTGGCTTCACAGCTAGCGCACTTTTGACAGGTCAAGACGAGATGCAAGATTTTGTGCACCAGTTACTGGGTGATGGAAGCTACCTCAAAGAGGATAATTTGGTGTCTACACCCTAGTTATACCTGGTGGACTAGCCTGCTGTACTATAAGATAAGGAACCTTTTCAATGTATGTAGTTAATACTGTAGTTTGATTGGCTACATATATATACTAATAAACCCCCCCTAATGTGTAGAGGATCGATTTGTGAGATTATGAGATTATTGCAGAAATACAGTCCACTTATCATTATACAAATTGCTATCGAAGTATATAAATTAACGTAAATATAATTCATATAAATTAAATAAATATAAATCTCACAGGTCGGTTCCCACAGCTGCTGACCCTACACCACCTGCTGCTGCTGACCCTACACCAGCTGCTGCTGACCCTACACCAGCTGCTGCTGCTGACCCTACACACCTGCTGCTGCTGACCCTACACCACCTGCTGCTGCTGACCCTACACACCTGCTGCTGCTGACCCTACACCACCTGCTGCTGCTGACACTACACCACCTGCTGCTGACCCTACACCACCTGCTGCTGACCCTACACCACCTGCTGCTGACCCTACACCACCTGCTGCTGACCCTACACCGCCTGCTGCTGACCCCACACCACCTGCTGCTGACCCTACACCAGCTGCTGCTGACCCTACACCAGCTGCTGCTGACCCTACACCACCTGCTGCTGCTGACCTACACCACCTGCTGCTGACCCTACACCACCTGCTGCTGCTGACCCTACACCACCTGCTGCTGACCCTACACCACCTGCTGCTGCTGACCCTACACACCTGCTGCTGACCCCACACCACCTGCTGCTGACCCTACACCACCTGCTGCTGACCCTACACCAGCTGCTGCTGACCCTACACCAGCTGCTGCTGACCCTACACCACCTGCTGCTGACCCTACACCACTGCTGCTGACCCCACACCACCTGCTGCTGACCCTACACCACCTGCTGCTGACCCCACACCACCTGCTGCTGACCCTACACCAGCTGCTGCTGACCCTACACCAGCTGCTGCTGACCCTACACCACCTGCTGCTGCTGACCCTACACCACCTGCTGCTGACCCCACACCACCTGCTGCTGACCCTACACCACCTGCTGCTGACCCCACACCACCTGCTGCTGACCCTACACCACCTGCTGCTGACCCCACACCACCTGCTGCTGACCCTACACCAGCTGCTGCTGTACCCACCCACCCCCACCTCCCTCGCTGCCCTACACTCACCTGTCTGCTGACCCTACACCACCTGCTGCTGACCCTACACCAGCTGCCGCTGACCCTACACCAGCTGCTGCTGACCCTACCACCAGCTGCTGCTGACCCTACACCACCTGCTGCTGCTGACCCTACACCACCTGCTGCTGCTGACCCTACACCAGCTGCTGCTGACCCTACACTAGCTGCTGCTGCTGACCCTACACCACCTGCTGCTGCTGACCCTACACCACCTGCTGCTGACCCTACACCACCTGCTGCTGACCCTACACCACCTGCTGCTGACTCTACACCACCTGCTGCTGCTGACCCTACACCACCTGCTGCTGACCCCACACCACCTGCTGCTGACCCCACACCACCTGCTGCTGACCCCACACCACCTGCTGCTGACCCCACACCACCTGGTGCTGACCCTACACCACCTGCTGCTGACCCTACACCAGCTGCCGCTGACCCTACACCAGCTGCTGCTGACCCTACACCAGCCTGCTGCTAACCCTACACCAGCTGCTGCTGACCCTACACCACCTGCTGCTCGCTGTCGGAAAATCCGACACCATTTTAATAATCATACAGATAATAGCTGTATTGTACTAACAAGTTACCCATAGAAAAGTAACTTGTAGTGGAATTACCGTCTAAAGAAAACGGGATATCATCACCACATACTATTATAATTCACCAGCTATTCTGCTGGAATTGTTCTTAAAATACATTAGTCTTTGGACTTTACCATCATAAAACACATCTTATATAAATTAACTTAATTATCAATATTAAGTAGAGTAAATGTGACCCTTCTATCACTTTCTGACATGTGGACAATGTAAGCCAGGCGTCAGAGTGAGGGAGGGGGGTAGCCATTGTTTATCTAGACCAGAGGCTCACACGGGAGCAAATTCGGCTCCTGTTAAATTTACTTGGACGTAGTGTTATGGAAAACCAAAGGTGTACCATGTCAACACGCTGTCTACAAATTCAAGTTAAGTGTCTATCCGAAACCCGTTTATCATTCATTTATGGCCATTAATGTCAGGATATAGGGTGACCCGGTTAGATCACGTGGAAGCCTCAAACTAAAGGTAATTAAGCCAGGTCTTTAATGTTCCATGTACAGTTTTTCTCTGATATAGCTTGTCATATATAGGATTCTGGCTTCACAGCTAGCGCACTTTTGACAGGTCATGACGAGGATGCAAGATTTTGTGCACCAGTTACTGGGTGATGGAAGCTACCTCAAGAGGATAATTTGGTGTCTACACCCTTAGTTATACCTGGTGGACTAGCCTGCTGTACTATAAGATAAGGAACCTTTTCAATGTATGTAGTTAATACTGTAGTTTGATTGGCTACATATATATACTAATAAACCCCCCCTAATGTGTAGAGGATCGATTTGTGAGATTATGAGATTATTGCAGAAATACAGTCCACTTATCATTATACAAATTGCTATCGAAGTATATAAATTAACGTAAATATAAATTCATATAAATTAAATAAATATAAATCTCACAGGTCGGTTCCCACAGCTGCTGACCCTACACCACCTGCTGCTGCTGACCCTACACCAGCTGCTGCTGACCCTACACCAGCTGCTGCTGCTGACCCTACACCACCTGCTGCTGCTGACCCTACACCACCTGCTGCTGACCCTACACCACCTGCTGCTGACCCTACACCACCTGCTGCTGACCCTAACCAGCTGTTGCTGACACCCTACACCACCTGCTGCTGACCCTACACCACCTGCTGCTGCTGACCCGTTCACCCACCTGCTGCTGACCCTACACCAGCTGCCTGCTGACCCTCACACCACCTGCTGCTGACCCTACACCACCTGCTGCTGACCCCACACCACCAGCTGCTGCTGACCCTACACAGCTGCTGCTGACCCTACACCAGCTGCTGCTGACCCCTACACCAGCCTGCTGCTGACCCTACACCACCTGCTGCTGACCCTACACCACCTGCTGCTGACCCCACACCACCAGCTGCTGCTGACCCTACACCAGCTGCTGCTGACCCTACACCACCTGCTGCTGACCCTACACCACCTGCTGCTGACCCTACACCACCTGCTGCTGACCCTACACCACCTGCTGCTGCTGACCCTACACCACCTGCTGCTGACCCACACCACCTGCTGCTGACCTACACCAGCTGCTGCTGACCCCACACAACCTGCTGCTGACCCTACACCACCTGCTGCTGACCCTACACCAGCTGCTGCTGCTGACCCCACACCACCTGCTGCTGCTGACCCCACACCACCTGCTGCTGACCCTACACCAGCTGCTGCTGACCCTACACCAGCTGCTGCTAACCCTACACCAGCTGCTGCTGACCCTACACCACCTGCTGCTGCTGTCGGAAAATCCGACACCATTTAATAATCATACAGATAATAGCTGTATTGTACCAACAAGTTACCCATAGAAAAGTAACTTGTAGTGGAATTACCGTCTAAAGAAAACGGGATATCATCACCACATACTATTATAATTCACCAGCTATTCTGCTGGGAATTGTTCTTAAATACATTAGTCTTTGGACTTTACCATCATAAAAACATCTTATATAAATTAACTTAATTATCAATATTAAAGTAGAGTAAATGTGACCCTTCTATCACTTTCTGACATGTGGACAATGTAAGCCAGGCGTCAGAGTGAGGGAGGGGGGTAGCCATTGTTTATACTAGACCAGAGGCTCACACGGGAGCAAATTCGGCTCCTGTTAAATTTACTTGGACGTAGTGTTATGGAAACCAAAGGTGTACCATTGTCAACACGCTGTCTACAAATTCAAGTTAAGTGTCTATCCGAAACCCGTTTATCATTCATTTATGGCCATTAATGTCAGGATATAGGGTGACCCGGTTAGATCACGTGGAAGCCTCAAACTAAAGGTAATTAAGCCAGGTCTTTAATGTTCCATGTACAGTTTTCTCTGATATAGCTTGTCATATATAGGATTCTGGCTTCACAGCTAGCGCACTTTTGACAGGTCAAGACGAGGATGCAAGATTTTGTGCACCAGTTACTGGGTGATGGAAGCTACCTCAAAGAGGATAATTTGGTGTCTACACCCTAGTTATACCTGGTGGACTAGCCTGCTGTACTATAAGATAAGGAACCTTTTCAATGTATGTAGTTAATACTGTAGTTTGATTGGCTACATATATATACTAATAAACCCCCCCTAATGTGTAGAGGATCGATTTGTGAGATTATGAGATTATTGCAGAAATACAGTCCACTTATCATTATACAAATTGCTATCGAAGTATATAAATTAACGTAAATATAAATTCATATAAATTAAATAAATATAAATCTCACAGGTCGGTTCCCACATTATTTGGACCTTCGGAACCGGAATATTCGGTCCTATGAACCCACATTTGGTCATCTTAGTACCGGATGAACCAGTTATCCAGTGGATTCATTAAATATACTAGTGCAGTGTGATTTAAACAAAGCCAGTCAAGACGGCAGCGTAGCCTCGAGGGAGCTCAGGAGCCTCCCTCAGCCGAGTTCAGCTTCGTCAGCGGTTTCATGCACACCCACACATATTTGGTGGCGTGTTATTTCGTGAAATGACAGCGCTAATATAGAAGCCAGCCAAATTAGTGGCTGTGTCCTCGCAAGATTGTTCACGGATTTCGTGGTGTTACATTTCGCGAGAGATTATCTACGAATTTTGTGGACTTTATTTCGCGAGGTCACTAATAATATTTAATACTTCTAGATAATATTAGAAGTTTCATAGAGGCTAATTAAGAGGCTATTATCAATAATTGTGTATATTATTTCTCCAAAATAGAGAATTATTTAATATATTGCACTAGTGATCACAGTATAATATTTACTAATTGCCAACCCACAACAGGGTAGGATAAAACCATTGACTAGTTGAACTATTATTGCTCATCCTAGTCCCATTATTACCATAGTCAGTTGTACTATATTGATCAACCTAACACCATTAATGAATGGTCCAGACCCTATTTTGGGTGTAATTTTTATCAACTCGAGTTGAGTTGTATATATAATAATTTACTTATGATCATTACACCTTTGAGTGATTAATTAGTGTCAATACCATCCTAGGGTGATATAGAAGAGCTAACCTAAAGGTACTTCCAGTGACACTGGTTTATCACTCAAATCATTAGTGTGGATGATTGTATATATTAATGTGTATTAATTTTAAGTGCTAACCTCTAGTAGAGGTAGGATTATTGCCTAGTGAGTGCAGAATTTACCCTAGGCTACCATTAGAGCTTGTTCAGTATTATGAGCAGCCCAAGTACAAGTCCCACAAGGCTTTACCAACTAGCCAGTATGGATAATGCAGGGAGAATGAAAAGAACCCTTGCAGGTCTTAAAGGCCACTTAACAAGACAGATCAAGAAATGTGAAGATTTGTCACAACAATCAACAGTTGATTATGCTGACCTGGAAAGCTATTATCAAGCAGCTGCAGGTAAATTTGAGCAAATCAAATGTCAAATAGCAACATATGTGGCTGAACTTGCCAATACCAATTTATCAGAAACAGAAATAGACGACATTATGGTTGATCTTGCGAATTATGAAGATCACACTCAGGCCACGTTACAGCCTTATGTCAAATTAATTGCCCAGAACAAGGCAACAGCAACAACAACAACAGTTGCATCTAATACGAGTCAAGCAGAAGCTCGACTCCCTCCAATTAATTTACCCACTTTCTCAGGAAAAGATGAGGAAGATTGGGATGAATTTTGGAACAAATTCGTTGACCTTGTAGACTCAAAACAATCTTTACCAAAGAGTAGTAAATTCTCTTATTTGCAAGGCCAATTATCAGGTGAGGCTAAAACAGTAGTATCCCATCTGAGATTAACTAATGACGGCTATGATCTGGCAGTAAAACTCCTCAAGGATAATTATGCTGATCCAGAAGTAAGAACATCACATTTAGTTCATGAGCTGTTGCATTTACCCCCACCGGAGGCTTCAGCTGATTCACTCCAAGTCTTCAAGCTGGAGGTAGAATCATTGATCAATGCCCTCAGCCTGACAGCAGATACAAACGGGGCTGAGTGGGTCTTGAAAATAATTGTCCAGGAGAAAATACCTAGGGACATATTGAGACAAATGAGTGCTCATTACAATAAAAGCATCTTATCTATGAATGAAATATCTGAAGGTTTAAAGTCAGTAGTTCATCAATTACGAACACATGACAAATTAAAACCACCAAGTAAACCCTCAGAAACCAATAATAGTAAACCACAGAGTACCAAAGGTACTCCAAATCAATCTAGACAATATAATTCAACACCAAAGTGGAACAGTGGCAGTGCGGGCGTATATGCAGTGGGACCCTCCAAGCCTATAGTTACTGTGTCACCCAAGAACATGACACCAAAGGGTACAGGAAGCTATGGAACATGTTTGTTCTGCAATGAGAAACATTCAATGTACCACTGCTCTAATTTTCCTGATAGTGACGCCCGTGTTGAGCGACTCAAAGATTTGCAACATTGCACGAGGTGCCTCAGGAAACATAACATCAAGGACTGTGATACCCAATTACACACCTGTAATAGGTGTAACAAAGGTCAGCACCATGCAGCATTGTGCAGAGACACCAAAACAACGTCTCCAAACCCCAAGGTGGAAGATAGCATTCCCACCACAGTACAGTACTGCAAGGTGCAACAAACAAAGAGTGTCCAATCGGCAAAGTCTAAAGGTAATACGACTTTGCCTACTGCCCAAATTACCATCCTGAATAAGAGGGCCAAGGTCCATACCCGTGGGTTGTTTGACCAAGGGTCCCAGAGAACATATATCACTAAAAAGTTGGCAGATGAATTACAATTAAGGCCTGTAGCCCAGACGTCATTCAACATCTCAGGGTTTGTAACAGATGCAGGACCTCAATCTACCAG